>NW_006239100.1:1052269-1118660 GCF_000226075.1 Solanum tuberosum | reverse complement strand
AGTTGCTTCAGCCAAGGTTTTGTGGAGGAGTCAGTCAGTCGAGGGAGCTACTTGGGAAGCAGAAGCAGCCATGAAGTCCAAGTATCCTCACCTCTTTCCTTCCGATTCCATTCCAGCTTGAGGTAATAGTTCCTCTTCAGTTTTTCAGTCATTCATGCGTAAATTCAGTCTCAGAATCACGTTCCTTCAGTTTGTACCTGCATTTTCAACGTATTTGCATGTCTTTGGAACTCAGTTCAGTCAGAAATTCAGTTCTCAGTGTTTAGTGGTAGGGATTACAGCCCTCTCCCTCCATTTCAGCTAGTTTAGTCTTCATTCGAGGACGAATGTTCTCAAGGGGGAGATAATGTAACACCCCGTATTCGAAACAGACCAAAAATGCAGATTTTTAGAAGTTGCAGGTGCGACTTACGGTCACCATCCACGGACCGTAGGTCAGACCACGGCCGGTGCTGGTGGTCCGTGGTTCACCACTGCAACCCCTCTCTAAACCAGCTCAGAAAATTGGCTAAGTCCCGACTCACGGACAGACCCACGGTCCGTAGATCAGACCACGGTCCGTGGTCTGTGTCCGTGGATCGAGACTTCCCTTACCCAGCCTCTGACACAAACTATGGTCGACCATCACGGACCGTCAATCGATCCAAGGTCTGTAGGTATGACCGTAGATGAGGGTCAACAGTCAGTTAGATGAAATTTATTGATTGGTCAACTTCAGATGGTCATAACTTTTAGTACAAAAGTACTTGTGTGTCCCATGACCTATGGTATGATAGATAATTGAATTATCTTTCCAACGCCACCGAGTTTGTTTAATTCCGACCTCCGAGTAAAAAGTTATGCTCATTTTAGTGAAGCCCTTACGGGCAGACTCGACCTACGGACCCAATCGACGGTCCGTCGATTGATTGACGGCCCTTCAGTCCAAACCGTCGATCACTCCGACATCAGTTAATTCTAGGGGTCTTTTGGTCTTTTTCCTATTTCGTTTTACCCCTAAGATAAGTCGTTTAAACCCTAAATCATGAGGTTTTAATCAGTCTAAGCCTAGAAACATAATTAGAACTTACCTTAGTCAAAATCATTAATCAAAACTTAGAAAATTAGAATCAAGAAGGAGAAAAAGGTCAAGAACCCTTGTTCAAGAACGCAGCGAGGTTTCTTCAGTTCCAGCCCAGAAATCAACGGATTTCTGCGTGGAATTCATCACCAGGTATGTGGGATTTCACTAGTGGGTTATTTTCGCCCATTAGGTCCCTAGAATTCAGTCAGATTCTTGATTACATGATTATGAACAGACCTAGGGTTTCTAGAATTTGAACAGATCATCATGAATTAATTATTTCAATTTTCCAAATCAGATTATCATGTTATTGCTCAGTTTATCACATGAATTTCAGAACCCTAGCTATGTATTTCTTTAGTTCTTGAATTACAAATGCTAGGTCAGATATTTCAGTATTCAGTTATACATGCCTCAGTTTATGAATGCATCATTATCAGATTAATTGTTGCATTCTCAGTTTGCATGTTCAGTTCGAGCTATCTAGAATTTACAGAAATCCAGTCATAACTAGTTAACCACTTAATTCATTGGGAGTAGCATAATACCGAGTTGGACTATGGTTTCAGCGTACCCATATAGTCCCAGAACTACGAGCCACGTAGCTGTAAGTCCCCTCTGTGCGCAATATCAGTTTAGTGATCATGCCAATATGCCTCTATACCTCTGGCAGGGTATATTGGGTCCTCTCGATGGGGCGTATACATCGCACTCCACATTTAGCTCATGTGGTTTTATGTCGGTTATTAGTAGCTCCCACAGATCAGTCAGACTCTATTGCATTGACCATATTTCAGTACAGTCAGTATTCAGTCTCAGCATGTTATAAATTTGGTCACTGCATTCAGTTAGCTTAGTATTCAGTTTCTATATCATGTTGAGATTATATCAATGGTTTATTGCTTTGTTCAGTTATATGTTAATTCTAGTCTTTACTCTATCCTGCATGCTCAGTACCCCTCAAGTACTGACGCATACGTGCGCTACATCTTCTCGTGATGTAGGTTCAGGTTCTTCAATATCCAGATCACTCTTAGATTGATTCCCGATCTTCAGTTCAGCAGCATCAGTGGTGAGTCCTCATTCTTCGAGGACTAGTGACTTGTTTATCTTTATCGCTTTTAGTCTTTAGTTTCAGTTTTGCTAGATCTAGTTGGGGCATGTACCAACATTTCTAGTCAGTTTAAAGGCTTATTTCAGACATAGTTAGATTCAGCTTAGTGTTGAGTTAATATCTTCTTTGTATTAAACTCATCAGTTTTCATATATCTCAGATATAGTATATGGGTATTCCCCATCATTTCAAACTTACTTTATGATTTAGCTTCCGCATCAGTTATTATTATCTTTAGTATGCTCATGATCATGCCAGCAGGGTTAGCTTGGGATCACTTGTGGTCCTAGGTCCCGTGTCCGCGTCTCGGGGGTAGCTCGGGGCGTGACAATACTAGTGACAACATCTGGTGAATCCTCTTGCTCTTGGTGACTGTTGATTGCGTAGAGGCGGTTTGCTCCTTCGCCAGTACCAAAAGTAGCTCCTCTAGGTACCATCATGTCTGGGGGAGAAACTGATGAAGCTTGGGCCCTATTGCTCAGATTTCCACTACATTGCCTGCTCTTTGGGCACTCCTTCATGAAGTGTCCCTCTTGTCCACACTTAAAGCAACTTGTCTGGCCCTAACGACACTTCCCTGGGTGAGTTCTACCACACCTAGCACATGTAGGAGCCTTACTAACCCGTAGCACCATACTGCCTTGAGGATAGGCAAGTCTAACCCTGAAACTATAGGAATCTCTATTATACCCATCTTTGTTCTTAGGTGCAGGTGCACTAGCAGATGGTGGAGCAGGTCCCTTTTGTTTCTGTGGGAGGGATGAATGATTAGCATCATTCTTTTGCTGCCTGAACTCGTGCCCTACTATCTTAGCCCTCTTATCCTAGACTCTTCTCTATCCTTCAACTTATCCTCCTCAACTTGTTGTAAATGAATCATAAATCTTGCTAGGTCAATATCCCCTATCAGCATAGCTTCCTTGCCTTCCTTGCTTGACAGACGAGACAACCCAGTAACATATAAACTCATCTTGCTCCTCATGTCAGAAACCATCACCGGAGCATAGCGGGAAAGTTGTGTGAACTTCAGACTCTACTCATGAACACTCATAGACTCCATATTAAGGGTGAGAAACTCTTTTATCTTTGCCTCTCGCAACTCACGAGGAAAGAAATGCCCTATGAGAGCACTCTCAAACACAACCCAACTCACTATTGGCGCATCTTCCACCCTATTCTTTTTCCATTGGTCAAACCAGATTCTAGCGACACCCTTCAATTGGTATGCAGCTAGTTCCACCCTCTCCAACTTAGCAACATGCATCACATCAAATAACCTTTTAAGCTCCTCAATGAAGTTCTCTGGATTCTCACTAATACTTGAACCTGAGAAGCTTGGTGGGTTCATCCTTAAAAGTTCACGGATCCTTGAAGTATCAACCACTTCATGTCGATTATCTCTCTGCCCAACATGATAGGTCGCAACTTGACTTAACATCTGGATAGCTTCAAGAAATCAGCATACTTGATCTCTTCTTGGGTTTGCACTCCTTGGGCACTTGGTAACTCTTGTTCCTCAATACTCCTGATAGCTGGACGAACTCTGACTGCTCTTCGTAGAGGAATAATCCTCTGAAAACACGTGCAAGCACAATTAGAAGGAAACGTTTTAGAGATAAACTCTAACGCACTAGATGAACGTGAAAGAAGTGAGATAGTTCCTAAATGTTACAGCCACCCAATTATATATGTGGCGCGCTTCACACCGATACCTAGGACTCTACAGACACGGCTTCATAGATTCCCTAGGACTCTAGAACTCTGTGCTCTGATACCAAGTTTGTCACGCCCCGAGCCTACACCCTGGGCTGGACCGACACTCGGAGACCATTGCTGGCCCCAAGCGAACCCATGGCCTGGCTTTCTTAACTCAGAGGAAACCTAACTCAACAGAATAACTCAATACCATGCACGATTATAAAACAACTTAACTGATGCATAACATGCCAAAAAGCAAATAACTCAGAGGAAACCTAACTCAACAGAATAACTCAATACCATGCACGATTATAAAACAACTTAACTGATGCATAACATGCCAAAAAGCAAATCATGTCTCAAAATAGAATATTTACATATATACATAGATGAGAGACTCAATACTAACTGACTGACTGTCTATGAAGCTTCTAAACTACTGAGATGGATGTTAGGATAGACCCCGCAACATCCTAATAAAACAAAACTAGGAACACAAAATAATCGAGTCCTCTGCAAAGCAAGGAGGCTCACCACTGACTCTGGAGTGCTCAGCTGGATCAACGGCGTGCTGGATGCTGATCCTGGGTACCTGCGTCTGCATCATAAACGGTGCAGGCCAAGTGGCATCAGTACATGAAATGTACGAGTATGCGAGCTGGACCGCTAAACAACAACTTAAGCTTGAAAGGGGTACAAAAGTGAACTTACCTTGGCTCTGTTCAACTCATGAATAACTGAACTCAATATAGAACAATGAGACACATGCAATATATATAAAACTTGTCAAACTATATAAAACATGACGTAAAAATCATATTTATAATATCATTAAAATACCATGCTTCCTCTCAAAGTCTACTTGTTCAATGCATGAATGAAGTCCCATACCCCCATCCATACTAAGCAGAACCCTTCGAGGAACCATGCAATTTCTACTGTGGGAGTTCTCTAACCGACAACCACCACTACATGTCTAAGTGGTGATATAGTGTCTCGTCCACGCTGCCAGAACTTGTCCTATACTTTGCCGTCATATAGGACGCTATTGCTTAGTGGATCCGCTAGCTTAACTTTCGTGATCATCTAAAAAGTATGACCCGAGAAATCCCATATTTGGCTACATGGGTCATATGGAGAGTTGAGTTAATAGAAACTCGTGTCCCCAATTCGGTGCTCAAGACTACTCCTAAAAATACTTTAGCTCATAGTGTTTTAAACACATCTTTCTTTAGTTGAGATAATTACACAAAACTAGCCAAAAGGCTCTTGAAAACTATTTTTAAAAAGAACATCTCAAAACCATATTTTAATATGATCATTGAGAACTCGGGATATTCATACTGCTTAAACATTGATGGTATAATTAGAGACCATATTGTTTAAACATTGATGATATACTCGATTTGTCATACTAATCATATTTTAGAAAATCTTTTGTAAAACTCATCTTTTCTCAAAAAGAGATAGTACTCAAACGTCTCAAAACTCTTTTTAGAAATCTCAGTTTCCTCTCATCTTAAATGTAAAAACATTTATAAACTTCTTTCGGAATACTTAGTTCCCTAATAGTTTTTGAGAAATTAACTCAACTCTTGACTCTTGACTTAACTATTGACTCTTGACTTAACTTGAAACTCTAGACTCTTTACTTGACTTGAAACTTGTGCCCTAAGACGAAGCTAAAACGTTCAATAACGACTCTTGAAAAGCTTTAAAGACTTGCTTAACTTCTAAGCTTAACTCTTGACTTCGCTTGACTTCTAACTTCACTTGACTTGGAAACTAACTCTCGTTGAATTGGATTATCAATTCAAGGTGTTTGATTACATGATATGGAGGAGTTCTTGATGTTTAAACGTACCTTGGAGTATTGGAAAGAACTATGAAACATTGGTATAATACCATAGGACATGCATGAGAAAGGGGGTAATGAATGGGAAAGGTTGGCGTCCTTGGCGCTCTTAGAGGCGCGGGGCGCCAGCCTTGGAACTTCAGAGGGAAGGTTGGGGCGCACTACTAGGCGCGTCGCCCCATGGTGGATGCTTCAGAGCCCCTGTTGGGGCGCGCTGGCTAGCGCGACTCCCCAGCCCCTTTTTCCCAAACACTCGACTTTCCTCTCTTGTTTCTCCAACTCTAAACCTTCCAAATTTCCAAGGTTCCATCACCAATCACTTAGAACCATAAACCCCTCAACATACAATAGATTGCAACTCTAAAGGACAACCGGAAAACATGTCCCAATCAACAAGGGACTTCAACAACACCATCAAAAACACTATCAACAACTTCAACAACACAATCAATCTTTTCTCAATAATAAAAGGAGCTTGGTGTGTGGGGGAAAGGATCAACCCACACTATGAACTCACATACCTAGTAGGGAATCACCCCCGACAATTTCCACGACGATCTTTGACGGAAGCTCCTTGATCCCCTCTTCTTCTTCTCTTCTTTCTCTCTTCTCCTCTTCTTCACTCAAGAACCCTAACTCTTACTCTTTTAAAATGGGATAAAAATGATCCAAAATCAGCTTAACACAACAATATAACCCCAAAAGAAATGATTAGTGTAACGACCAAAATGCCCTTAAATTTTCTGGACGGATTTCCCTGCCAACTACCCCAATTCCAAAGGGCATAACTCGCTCATACGAACTCGGAATCGATCAAAGTTGGTGGAGTTGGAAAGATCATTACACGAACTTTGCAACCATAACTGGAACTCCACCTAACTCATCCTGAGCTAGAATTTATGGCTGTTCAAAGTTGGCCAAAAACTCACCTTTTCCATACTTAGCCAAAATGTTCCAGATTTTTGAATTCTTTCCAAAAATGAAAATTTTCAAATTCTAAGCCTCTTCTTAGTTATTTCAATTTGCCGGATTTTACAGTAGTATGATGGTATAATCTTGTAAAAAGGTTTAAATTAGGTAAGTATATGTTCATAGGGTCAAAACTTCTGTGTACGACCCCCCAAGGACCCCTAGGGGGGTCCTTAAGGAGTACCCAAACTTGGACCCAAAAGTTGTCAAAACTGTAGCAAACGACGAGACAAAGACTCACGGCCCGTAGATTGGTCGACGGACAGTAAGTCATGGCCGTGAGCCCATACTTAGTCGTGGGAGACTTGCCCCCCCACCCAAAAGGGAGTCTCACTACCAAACGACGGATGACCAGCAAGGTCCGTAACTCCACCTACGGTCCGTAGGTGGAGGGTCGTAAGTCCTGGCAGTTTTAAGTTTTTAGTTTTTAGTTTAGAGGTCTTAGTTTTAGTTAGTTATTTAATTAAGGGTTAAGATAGGTGGTTAGTTAACTAATTACCATTATAAACCTAACTATAAGACAATAACCCTAAGACTTTAAATAACACAACTAAACTCACAAGTCAAACTCATTCTTTCTCAAAACTCTCTCAACTAAGAACCCCATTGAAGAAGAAGACCAAGGTTCATCTAGGGCAGCAAGGTTTCGATTTTACCCCATCATTTCTCAAGGAATTAATTAAGGTATGGTTGCTTATCACTCTTGGGATTCCTTTCCCCAAGAGGCCCCTTCAAGATGAATTTCAAAATCTCCAATTTGTAGGTTTTCAATCCAAAAACATGGCTCTTCTTTCTAAAGTGAATTGATATTATAAACTGACTTTGATTGATGTTATATGAATAATTATGAATGAATTTATGTTGTATTTGTGGTTTCCTGAAGAATTCCCCATGAGACCCATGTTTCTCCTTCTTTTCCTAATTTTAACCCTAGTTTCTGTTGGATATTTATTGAAGGCTATGAATTGAAGGTGATGTTATATAATTCATGTTTGTATGATGATTCTACCCTAAGTTATTTATAATTTCTATGAAATTAGGGTTGAGTCTTTGAATGAAGCCTTGAAGGCTATGAAGGGAATATGTCAATTGATTATATTGATGTTGATTATATTGATGTAGATTATATTATTACTTCATGAATTACCTTGTATTAGGTATTGGTTATGAATTTTTGGTAATTGAAGTATGAATGCCCCAAAAAGGGCAAGAAGGTATGAAGGTTAGTTCTTCTTTGAACTCAAGTATGAAAGGTGAATTACTTAGATTGTAATGATGCTATACCTAATGTGTTGTTGTGGTGTTGATGACCTAGTTTCCTCATCCTTAACCCCTCTACACTTGAATTAGCTATGAAGCATGTATGTATGTGATGGTATGATTGCTATATGATTGAAAGGTGTTAATCATGATTATAGTGTAATGTAAAGTGAAAGGTTTACTCACTTGCTAGTGTTTCTAAGTGAAAGGATTATTCTCACTTATGAACACCTATGAGCTACTATGATAAGATGTTTACATAAGAGTCTAGTAAAGGCTAATGTGAACCTATGTGATGACTAAGGATGATAAAAAAAAAAGGGAATTATATGCTTAGCACCGAAAGGGCATGTAAATGAGATGGGGGTCTCACGTTTAGTAAGTTAGGATTACCCACGGTATGTGTTGTCTCATGAGATGGAAACCCCCACGTTTAGTAAGTTAGGGTTTCTAGAAGCAATCTCCTTGACCCTTAACTATGTGCCCACATAGGACTTTAGCTTAGTGAATCCACCTAGATAGCTATGTACGAATGGTTACACCTTAGGCAAGTGTTAACCCTCTCTTTTTGGTGTGGGAGTAGAACACCGGATTCCATGTAGCTCTCATGGTCTATGTCGATTATGGCAATATCTCCCTTATGTAAAAGTAAATGAAGGAATGAAAGGTGTGAACTCTTACTAGGGCTTTCTTAAGGGTTTCTACATAGTGTAAGGGAGGGTATGGGACTTCTCTTGCACATTGCACTTGTGGGATCCTAAGGGATGGTTGTAGTAGTGTTCTCTTATTATTATGATGATTATGATTTATGTATGTTGAAGCTATGTTAGGTATGATCATTATGAATATGGTAAGTTATGATGAAATACGATCTTATGAATGTATGCATGAAGTAGGTTGCTTAGTGTGATACTTGGCTTTGAATAGGGTTATGAGATTCTATTATTTGCATTGCATTAGTATTGCTTGGGTTGTCTATATGATGAGATGATATTATGTTGGGTTGTACTATGATGCTTACTTTGTGTGCATATTGGATTTACTTGGTAAAAAGCATGTTTTGACTAAAATCTCCTTTTATGCATGTTTCAATGGTTTTTATGCATAGTAGCCATACTTAGTACGTGTGTTGTACTAACCCATATTTTCTCATTTTTCCCCAAACATTTAGGTTCGGGCCGTTGAGGATTTCAAGCTTACTTCTCAAGACACTTGGAGTTGCTTTTCCAAGTTAGTGAGTCCTCAAGTGCGAGGACAAGGCCCTATGATCTAGCTTCTATGTTTAGTTCTTTGCTTATGTTGAAAGGCATTGTTGTACTTTCCTATTTCAAGACTTCTTATTGATGTAAAGGCTAAGTCCCATTTTTTATACTTCTATCTCTAGATGGTACATTGTGACGAAGTTAGATTCTATTTTTCATCTATGAAGTGAAGTTGAACTTCCAAAGTAAAAGTTTTAAATTTTCCGTATTTTTATTCTATGGTATATGCTATGATGAATGCTAAGGGCTTGTATAAGACCTCTTCGAGGTCGAATACGCCGGTAATGACTAGGGGGTGCTCTCGGGTGGTTACAGGAACAATGTTTTGGAAAATTCAGGATGAGATATCCTACCTTTAATTTTTTTGGATAGAAATTTACATTGAACAACAAACTTCAAGGGCAACCAGGAAATGATCTCCATCACTATATCATCCGGCATTTTTACGGTCGTTGATAGACCACTGTGTTCCTCTGCTCTGTTGTCATTTCTCATGCCCTTATTTCTTTCTACTCTATTTTTCGAGTCTATTAAGGAAGACAACAAATGTTTTGCCCTAAAACAAGTTGGTGTTAAATAGTATAAAACTTTATTAGGGAAATCTCCAAAGTGATTCTGTAGATTCTGCTGAACAATCAATGAACTAGTTATGTGGCCCTATAATAAATCATTCTCATTAAGAAATCAAAACAAAAAAAAAAATATTGTTCAAATTAATTATATCCCGGTTATGATTATAAGTGTGTTTAATCAATTCGTGAATTTTGTTTATTTAAGGATATGACAAATCAAGTCCATATAAGCAGACTATTAGATTATATGGCTTTGAGCAATCCTTCTCTCATGATCTAGATTTTCGTGTTAAGTTAGACCCAAGTACCATATCTTTACATAGTGTAATATTCAAGTTCATCCTCATTTGGGCTCCCCTTTGAGGGTAAATATATGGTGTGTTAAAGTGACTAAGATCCCCACATTAGTTGGGGATTGGACGGTGGTTTGGTTATATGATTTGGATATTCCTTCATTCATGAGCTAGCTTTTGAGTTAAGTTATGTCTATGTGCTATATCTTTACATTGTAAATACTATGTATAAAAACACTTTTTTTTTATTTGGTCCTATTTGATATATTTATAATGTACCATACTCTTGATGCAATAATATTAACCCAATTACTGCTAAGTGTTCAGTAGAAGCTTGCATCGAGAGACTCAGGAAAGGAGACGACATTGAAATAAGGCCTAACTTGAAACTATGTAACGTTGTTTGACCAATATTAACTGATCATTATTGTTGCTAAAAGGAAAATCTATTACCACTAAATATCTTTTTTGTTATAGTAACTTGAACTACTGCAACCTAGTTCCTCCACAGACTTGCTAAGCACCTGGTCTTCTTTTAATTTTTGTCAATCATCAAAACATGATTTCATCTCAGCTCAACCCAAGTACTTTTGGTTCTATATGGAGAAAAAAGGTCATAGATATATCATTCGAAGGTAACCCCTCAATTTAGCTATGTAGGATATACAAATATGACAATATTAGGTCAGATAGAAAAAAGGAAAATTATTCTTGAAAATCAACAAGGAGAAGTATAAGCAAAAAATTGAGAGTAATCAGCCTCCGACAATTAGTGTATCATATCATATTATATATTAGGAACATTGATATACTCTTAAACTTACCTGCTAATTTCATTTTTACATACTAACTATGACTTGCTATAGTTGAGCATATGAAAACAATGGAATAAAATAAAAATAGAACATGTGACAATGTTTAATTGACCAAGACATTGTTGAGAAAATGGTTGACCTTAGCTTTCTCTCTCTGGTGTGGTTGAGTTGACTTACAAAAAATTATACTTAGATATGAAGGAAATTATATCTACTATTTAAACACTTCCATGTTAATTGTTAAGTGGAAGTCTCCTATTTTTATTTGAAAAAGTAAAACGTTCAATCGAATATTGTCAAGCAAATTTAAAATGGAAGATTCCCCAAACATCTTGGCTTGGCAATGCTAAAATCTTTCATCTATTGGAATTCATCGCTTGAAATGCGCAAAAAATAAATGAAGAAGTTTTTCTCCAAATGAAAAACCATGTCTATTAGAATGTTTATCTATGTCCTCAAACTCCTAGAAATAACAAATTATAGTCATATTTAAATATTGAAGAGCAGAAAGTCACCTATTCTTCTCCTCCTCCGACTGATTCCTCTTTGTCTGATGATTCTCTTCTCTGATGGAAATACCTTGAAAAAGTTATATACAAAATTTGAGAAGAATTAGAAATAATTTTGTCACGCCCCGAGCTACCCTTGAGATGCGGACACTGGACCTAGGATCACAAGTAACCCCAAGCTAACCTTACTGGCATAATCATGAGCATACTAAAGATAAATTGAGAAATAAAACTAATGCGGAAGCTAATCATAAAGAAATATGAAATGATGGGGAATACCCATATACTAAAACTGAATATCAAATCTAAGAGTTTAATACAAAAGAAATGACAAACTCAAATACTAAGCTAAATCTAACTATGTCTGAAAATAGCCTCTAACTGACTAGAAGTATGGGGACATGCCCCAACTATGTCTAGCAAAACTGAAACTAAAACAATGAAAACTAAAAGATAACACGACTATTGTCCTTGAAGAATGAGGACTCACCACTAATGTTGTTGAACTAGAGATCGGGGATCGATCTATGCGTGATCTAGATGCAGAGAATTTGAATCTACATCACAAGAAGATGTAGCGCAAAATATGCGTTAGTACTTGAAAGGTACTGCGCATGCAGGATAGAGTAAAGTTGAAATAAACACATAACTGAACATGCAATAAGCAGGAGTATAATTTGAACATGATATCGATACTAAATACTGAGCTAATTGAATGCAATGACCAAATTTAAACATGCTGATACTGAATACTGATTATATTGAAATGTGGTCAATGCAATGGAGTCTGACTGAACTGTGGGATCTACTAATAACCTCTAATAAAACCACATGAGCTAAATGTGGAGTCCGATGTATACGTCCCATCGAGAGGACCCAATACACCCGACCAAAGTTGTTGAGGCATGCTGGCTTGATCACTAAAATGATGCCCACATAGGGGACTTACAACCTACATGGCTCGTAGTTCTGGGGCTATATGGGTCACTGACCCTAGTCCAACTCGGTATTATGCTACTCCTAATAGATTAAATGATTAACACATTATGGCTGAATTTACGTAATATATTGGATAGCTCAAAATTTACATGCAAACTGAGAATGCACATTAATATACTGAAAGTAATGCATTTGAAAACTGAGGCATGTAAATCTGAAATATGGTAATATCTTACCTAAGTTGTTTAATTCAAGAACTAAAGAACTACAAAGCTAGGGTTCTGGAATTCATGCAATAAACAAAGTAATAACATGATAATTTGATTTGGAACATATAAATCACTAATTCATGATAATCTGCTGAAGTTCTAGAAACCCTAGGTCTAGTTAATAATAGGGAATCAAGAATCTGATTGAAATCTAGGGACCTAATGGGCAAAAGGAACACACTATTGAAATCCCACATACTTGGTGACGAATTCCATGGAGAAATCCTTCGATTTCAGGGCTGGAACTGGAGGAAACTTGCAGCGTTCTTGAACTAGGTTTGCTCGACCTATTGTCCTCTTTTGCCTATAATTTTCATAGTTTTGATTAATGATTTGACTTAGGTAAGTTCTAGTTATGTTTCTAGGCTAAAACTAATCAAAACCACGTAGTTTTAGGGTCCAACAAAATAGGAAAAGACCAAAAAACCCCTGACTTAAATTACTGATGGGACTGACCACAATCACCTTTATGGACCGTGAAAGGAACCACGGACCGTGAAGTGGGTCGTGGTCTTCACTTGGTGACTACTGAGCTGAGGGTCTGTCTCACGAGCCATACCACAGCCTGTGTGAGGGACCACAGACCGTGAAGGTCCTCGTGGTCCTCACTTGGGCTGAGGCCTGGTGGCTCAGGATTTAGGGGGCAACTGGTTAGGTTTCACGGACGCCACCATGGTCCGTTGTCAGGACTATGTCTCATGAAGGGTCCCGTGGTCTGACATCTGGGCCTGGTGGAGTTTAACTCCAGACCACGGGCAGGTCAACGGACCGTGGACCCTGTCACGATCTGTGAACCCTGCCGTGGTTCACTAGTTTCAGGTAAGTTCTGGATTTTTTTTCTAGGTCTAGTTTTTGAGGTATTACAATATCTCCCCCTTGGGATCATTCGTCCTCGAATGAAGACTAAACTAGCTGAAATGGAGGGAATGAGCTGCAACCCTACCACTAAACATTGAAGACTGATTTCCAACTGAACTAAGTTCCAAAAAATTGCAAATATGCTGAAAATGCAAGTACAGACTGAAGGAACATGATACTAAGACTGATTTTACGCAAGAATGACTAAAAAATAAAGAGGAACTATTACCTCAAGCTGGAGTGGTGAGGATACTTGGAGTTCATGGCTGTTTTTGCTTCCCAAGTAGTTCCCTCTACGAATTGACTCCTCCACATAACCTTGACTGAAGCGACTTCTTTGTTTCTCAACCTTCTAACCTGAAGATCAAGAATCTCAACTGGTGCATCCTAATAAGAAAGAATATCTTTTAGAGCCACACTCACTAATGGCAATATGGATGGTGGATCACCCACACACTTCTTAAATAGTGATATGTGAAAGACTGGACGCACTGCTGCTAATTCTGCTGGCAACTATAACTCATAAGCTACTTTACCAATCCTTTTTAGAATCTTGTAAGGGCCTACATATCTAGGACTAAGATTCCCTTTCTTGCTGAATCTCATCACTCCTTTCGTAGGTTACACTTTCAAGGAAACCCAATAATGAACTTGGAACTCTAGTTCCCTTCTTCTTACATTTGCATATGACTTCTGGGTTCATAGAGTATTTTCATCATAAATCATCATTTAAACAATAATAAAATTATAATATGTCATTAATAACTATTTGAAATCGTTTGAAGAAGGAACTCGTGAGATTGAGTAAAACCCTAGGTTTTTCAAAAACTTGAAACCTTAGAAAACTAACTTTGAATGGACTCTAGGGGTGGAAGCTACCTCTAGATGAAGGATCACCATACCTCGCTTGTGATTCCTCAAGAAATTTGAAGAAGAAACACCTTTAATCCACAACCCTAGATCCCTCTTCTTCTTCTTCTTCTTCTTCTTTGAGAACTTCTAGAGAGAGAATATTGAGAGAAGAAGAACTTTGGGTTTTGATTTGGGTGTTTTGAATAAAGGAGTAAAATAGGTGTTAATATAACTATTTCTAACGACCCCACATCATTACAACTTAAACACAAATTTACCGAAAGGACCCTCACTTGACAACCTCGTCCAAGCACCACAGCCACTTGGACGGTTCGTGAAAAGGGACCACGAACCCTGCTGGCGCCCGTGGTCCTCTAGGAAGTAGCTCCTTTTCACTTGCCAAACCTTCATGAGGCCAAGGCATGACCACGGGACCTCCCACGATCCGTGGTCAAGACCACCAGTCGAGGTGGAGGTCGTGGTCTAGCCTTCGACTCGTGGATGCAAGGACTTGGAGCCTTGACACCAAGTCTCCTCCACGCCCAACTTCACGCCTCGTCAAAAGCACCATGGCCCATGGTGGTTCTTATGGTCCCTTGACTAGAAGCACCTCAACTTTACACCATCCCTACCAAGCTAAGGCAACCACACGAGCCTTCCCATGTCCCGTGGTTGTGACCATGAGCCGTGAAGTGGCTCGTGAAGGGGAGCCTTGACTTGGCACCAAACTAGGGCACAATGCCTTGCAACCACAGGTGGTACCACGACTCGTGGTGGCGACTACAGGTCGTGAAGGGCCTCTTGTTCATGCTAGGCCAATTTAAGGCATCCTTGGCCCCCTAGCCATGGCCTTCACCCAAAACATTGGTCCTTGCCCTTAACCCTCGACTTGAACCCCCACGTTTATACCCTAGTTCAACCTATCATTTTGCGAGTCGTTACATCCCCGCCTTAGGAACATTCTTCCTCAAAACACACTTTAAACACTTTAAGGGATAACGACTCTAGACTAGCAGCCCATCATGCATGACACATCAATATAAATGATTATTCATAGGAGGAAACATCGACTCCACATCATCAAGCTTAATGTGAATACCAAAAAGTAGGAACTACTTCTACAAACTCATTATGCACCAAAACATCAACATTTCTCATTTTATTGGAGGAACTACCTTCTCCAACTCACATCATGCTCATCATAACACCATTAGGCAAATTATGAAACTTTTCACAAAACACATTTAAGCATGTTTAACAATTCAACTCATGAAGCATTTAGGTAACTCATTATAGACACATAGCAACATGAGGAACACATAAATCAAAAAGCTCATTTTCTCATTAAACATACATTTCATCAAAGCATGCATGGCATAAGGATATCATGGAAACACATCTTCACACATGACTCCAAAACATGAAACAAGCTACAGGGAACTCCTGGTCTCAAGCTTGAATAGGAATAGAACAAAAGTGATAGGGATATTTAAACTCTCAACACCTTACTATTCAACATACCATCTCCCTATTCTAAGGCTACCATGAAAATAACAAAGGAACCTCAATACAACATTCACAACTATAAGAATTCATCACTTACCGGTGACTTCATCCGGAATAGCTTATTTGTCATCTCTGGCCCAAAGTGCATAGAAATGACTATTCTTTGTAGCATAAGGATCCGGAGCATTAGGAGAAGCTTGCTTAGCTTCCCTTCCTTTGGCCGCAAGAGTAGGATAATTTCTCACTTGGTGATCATTCTTTCCCCAACCATAGCACCCATTAGCACCGGCTAGGCATTTCTCAAAATGCTTCTTTCCACAAGTAGTGCAAGTAGTTTTAGAAAAATAAGACCCACCACCTTTCTCTTGGTTAACCTTAGGAGTGCTTGAAGAGTCTTGGTTTGGAGCTCTCTTTTTGAACCTAAGTTGACCTTGCTCATCGGGCCTAGACCTCTTCAACTCCATATTCTTCCTTTTGAGTTTGGACTCCTCCATAGATTGAGCATACACCATGAGTCTAGAATTGTTCATATCATCATGGAGCATTGATGAGTACACAATTTGGACTCACTTAGGGCTATATTTTGATAGAATTAATGTCCTCAAATACATATTTTGTCTTAATATCTGATGAAAATCCTTAAGTTTTGGGTATTTGGAGTTTGAGGCAAAGCTTTGACACTACTTGGCAAGAAGGAACAAGGTGAAAAGAACGAAGAAATGAAGGTTTAAAGATCACCGAGCCCAGCTGGCGAGTCATCGATTGGCCTGGAGATCGCCTTTTGTTCCAGTGTGCTGAACCCTGAAGGAAAAGGTCAAGTTGGCGATGAAATGGAGCAGTCGGTGCATCGCCAAGAAGTTCTGTGAAGCAGTACCATATCACCCAATGACTCAAAATGCGAAGAGGCTAAAGGATAAAATAGGAAGGCGATCCCGACTAACTTCGCCGAAGGGTCCTCTGCAACACAAATATTCAAACACTATAAATACATGTTTAAATGTCTAGCTTAGCATCCTATCACTATTAATATTCAAACTTTTTACAGTTTTTAGAGAGTTTAAGTTTATAGGGTTTTGGAGACTTTGTTCTAAGACCTTGAAGATTCAAAGGGTTTCAACTCCAAGAAATTGGACTTGGGTCTTGAAGATTCTTCAATCTTGACGTGTTTTAAGACTTAATTCTTCATACCCAGGTGATGGAAACTAATATTGGTATAAATTTTTATCTCTTTTACATGTCTAGCTAAAACCCCAATTCTTGGGGTGTGATTTTGTGATTATGGGTTAGATTATCTGTTGGGTCTTGCTTGTTGACGGTTTATTTGTTGTTTAGATATGATTTCATTTAGTAGTTGTGTATGAACTTAATGGAATTGTAGTTTCAAATACGATTTCATCTTCGTATTTTTGGCTCGCTCGAGAGAGAGGTCGTAAAACTAAGACTACTAAATTGATAGCCGGTGGTATTGGGTCGACATGGGTTTAGCTTGAGAGAGTGAATCCTAGTCCTTCTCCCACATATTCAGCTCGAGAGAGTGAATGGGCTAAGGCGGAGGTTGTGTTTAATGCGGCAACTCGGTGTTCGAGAGAAACTGAGTTGATTCAGGGTAAGTTGCTCGAGAGAGAATTTACCCCCACAATAGTCTTGCCTAGTCACAAATACTCAACTATTTACTATCAAAAGCATGTACTCGATAATTTACTCTATCCCGTATTCCTATCACATCCCAAGAATCCTATCTCTCTATCATGTTTTCGTATATTTTTGTTCTTTTTAGTTGTTAATGAATACAAAACCCCCCATTGATAATTGATGTTTGCGTCCCCCCTTTAGATTTAGTATTTTTATATTCGATAATGTTTATACCTATGACTAATTAGAACTAAATTTTATTTTTCTATTAATTCTCAAAATCACTCCCTTGGGACTCGACCCCAGCCCTTGGTTGGGTTACTTTACTATTGTACGATCGTAGACACTTGAATTGGAAGTTGTGTCTTGATTACATAAACATCAAGCATCGCCGTACGATACTTTTCCTCAACTAGGTCGGATACTACCATAACAAAGCGACTCATCTCATCCATAGGGTTTGACACCAAAGATGGGGCATACTTAGACAATTGGGTAAATTTCAAAGAGTACTCTTGAACATTCTTGTTACTTGCCTAAGATTGACAAATTCCTCCATCTTAACTTCCCTCTTCTCACGGGGAAAGAACCTTCCAAGGAATGCTTCCTTAAACAATTCCCAATCTATATGCCTCGCTCTTACCGACCCATTACCTTTCCATTGAGTGAACAAAATTTAGGCCACATCCTTCAATTGATAGGCGGCAAGTTCCACTTTCTCATGAGAAGTCACCCACATAACATTGACTGCCTTATCCACCTCATCCAAAAATTCTTGGGGATCCTTTCCCACCTTAGATCCTAGAAACACCAGAGGATTTATCCTCACAAAGTCTCTCAACCTAGAAGCCAGAGTACTCACACTGGGGTTCACATTAGCCTCAACACCCCTATTTGCTTGAGCCATCATGGCTTGAGCTTAAGTAGTTACGGCTTGAGCCATCATCAAAATATCCGACCTAACTTCCTCATTGGTCATGGCTGGGGGATCCACCAAAACTTGATTTCCTTGATTGCCTGTAGGAACTTGGTTACCTTGAAGACCTTGTGGAGGAACTCCCTCATTCACAATCTCCTCTTCCGTCCTTCTTGGATTCGCCCTTGTATTCATATCCTATAAACACAAGAGAAAGGTTAGGAAAAGGACACTTATAGTTCTAAATTCTAAGGCACGACTTCATGAATAATGAAGGAAGTGTAATTTTCCAGCATCCTATAGCCTCTCACTCATAGATGTGTCACGACTCGCACCGATGAAGAAGACTCTACTAGATGTGGCTTGTGAGACATCAATCCTAAAAACCATTTCCAAAATATTATGCTCTGATACCAAGTTTTTCACGACCCGAGCCTATGCCCCAGAAGTGACACGACGTACTTGATCCCGAAGGATCTCGTACAAGCCTCTTAGCATTCATCACATTAGATAGGTAGAAATAGTGCAGAATTTAAAAACATTCTTTAAATCCAAATAATCAAATGTTCATTTAAAAATATTTGAAACACAACGGAAGTCTATAGTCTCACATGACAATCTAAACAATGTCTTGAAAACTAAATTAGGGTCACGACCCTTTACAATCGAAAAGACTAGAAATGTCTATTACATTAAAGAAAAGAAACATCTAGAGAGAAGCAACTTACTTGCCGAAACCTACACTTGTAATAAAATAAGAGAAATATGGGTTAGCACACAAAAATGTACTAAGTATGACGACCATGCAAAAATATAATTTTAAATAGACATTTTGGTTGGAAACCATGCATCATGCCACTTTTTAGAAATATCATGAACATTTGTATAACTGACATACAATACAAGTATAATCATCATACAAGTCATAATCATCACATTTAAACATTCAGCTTAAGTAACCCTTAGCTACACTTGTGCAATGTAAGGATAGCATCCCATACTACTATACCTACTAAGTGCCACTTTGATGCCACCTTATATGAACTTACCAATTCATACTTAACTTCAAGCAATACTCATGCATAAGGAACACATACATTTCATAAGTCATGACAAGGGAAAATAACTCATAATACAACCCAAGTGGAGCATGCACAATTACATTAGACATTTAAGTCAACATTCTTCATTAACTTCATTAAGAGCACTTTCATTCATTATTCATTAAGACCGTAGAGAACTCACTATAGCCCTATCAAAGCTGACTCGTGCAATGCAAGGATATCATTCCATACTACCACCCACACTTCATAGGAGTTCTCAAGAAACCCTAACACACATCTCACATGACGGGAATAGGCATTAACCGACATAGACCATGAGAGCAAACCATGGAATCCGGTGTCGCATGTCCCCACACCGTAAAGAGGTGGTCTACTTGCCTAAGGTAAGACCGGTAGTATTTTAGTGTAGGTCGAAACCACTAGCTAATATCCTATGTGGGCACATAGTTATGGGATAGGAAGATGTTCATTGGAACCCTAGCCTAACATTGGGAGAGTTTCTACCTTACCATATCCACTCGGTGCTTAGCCTCCATTCCCATAGAGTATTCCATTTTCATTAACATCATTGTACTTGAGAGGGCTACCAACATTAGGTCTACCGACCCAAGTACATTACTCAAGAAAGGGTCACCACCGTTAGGTCTACCGATTCAAGGTACATTAAAGATAGCTCACTAACTTTCCAAGAAGGGTACCATCAACATTGGGCCTACCGATACAAGGTTCATCATTTCACACATGAAAGGGCTACCCACACTAGGTCTACCGATTCAAGGTTTATCATCAGCATTCATGGAAGGGTGCCATAAGCCTACCGATCCCACAGTTCATTAACATCATTTATGGAAGGGTGCCATAAGCCTACCGATCCAAGGTACATCAAGTCAAGACACATTTATTAATCATTTATGAAAGGAATGTCATAAGCCTATCGATTCATATTCATCAAGTCAAGGCACATTCATTAATCATTTATGAAAGGAATGACATATGCCTATCATTTCAAGATATAACTTCCCATTATAGAAACCATTCACATTCTAGCATCACATTCATGAGTGTCAAATTGAAAAATAGTCTTTCAATAATAACACAATTACATTCAAGAAAAGACCGTATTGCCTTCATTAGATTCACATTCATATACAAGACATCATGATAATACTCAACTCCACATACTATGCCCTTCAAAGCCATGAATCTCAAATCACCAACACACCAACAATTTACTACAATTAAGGCATGGATAATGATACAATTCATTCACTCAAGGTAACTTAGCCAAATTCCATTCACATGCTTTCATAATCAACAAACCCACTTCATAAAGGCACAATTTAGGAATTAAGAGAATTCATGGGTTCATATTGTATTTTCATCATTAATCATCACTTCAACAATATTACAATCATAATATGTCATTAATAACCATTTAAAATCGTTTGAAGAAGGAACCCATGAGATTGAGTATAACCCTAGGTTTTTTATATACTTTAAACCTTTGAAAACTAACTATGAATGGACTCTAGGGGTGGAAGCTACCCCTAGATGAAGGATCAACATACCTTTCTTGTGATTCCTCAAGAAATTTTAAGAAGAACCACCTTGAATCCACAACCCTAGCTCCCTCTTCTTCTTCTTATTCTTTTTCTTTGAGAACTTCTAGGGAGAGAAATATTGAGAGAAAAAGAACTTTGGGGTTTTGATTTGGGTGTTTTGAATAAAGGAGTAAAATAGGTGTTAAAATACTTAAAACTATATATATATATAACTATTTAAAATGACCCCACATCATTACAACTTAAACGCGAATTTACCAAAAGACCGTCACTTGACAGCCCCGTCCAGGCACCAAGGTCACTTGGATGGTCCGTAAAGGGGGACCACGGCCTGTGGTGGCCCGTGGTCCTCTAGGCAGTAGCTCATTTTCACTTTCCAATCCTTCATAAGGCCAACGCATGACCACGGGACCTCCCACGATCCATGATCAAGACAACGAGTCGTGGTAGAGGTCATGGTCTTGCCTTCGACTCATGAATACAAGGCCTTGGAGCCTTGACACAAAGTTACCTCTATGCAAAACTTCACGCCTTGTCAAGGGCACCACGGCTTGTGGTCCCTTCACCAAAAGAACCTCAACTTTACACCATCCCTATCAAGCTAACGCAACCCCACGAGCCTTCCCATCACCTATGGTCGTGACCACGAGCCATGAAATGGCTCGTAAAGGGGAGCCTTGACTTGGCACAAAACTAGGGCACACTGCCTTGTAACCACAGGTGACAACAAGACTTGTGGTGGCCACCACGAGTCCTGAAGACCCTCGTGGTCATGCTAGGCATTGGCTAGGCCAATTTTAGGCAGCCTTGGCCCCCTAGCCATGGCCTTTACCAAAAACATTGGTCCTTGCCCTTAACCCTCGACCTTAACCCCGACATTTAGGCTCTAGTTCAACCTATCATTTTGCGAGTCATTACAAAGTGTTGTGGTAAGATTAACGTGAGTACCAAGACCTTTCTAAAATGAATTCTAGAAATGAGAGGTAAACTGAGGACCTCTATCTAAGATGATAGACAAAGGTACCCCATGCAACCTAACTATCTCATTAATGTAAAGCTTGGTGTAGTTCTCTGCCGAATCTGTATTCTTGACCACTAAAAAGCGAGAAGACTTAGTGACTCTGCCAACTATCACACAAATGGAGTCATGTTGTTTGTGAGTACGAGGTAAACCTATGATGAAATCCATGTTGATCACTTCCCACTTCCAAGTAGGAATGTCGATCTCTTGAGTCATACCACCTGGTTTTTGATGTTCTACCTTCACTTGCTGACAATTAGAGAACTTAGCCACAAAATCTGCTATATCCCTCTTCATGCCATTCCACCCAAAGACTTCCCGCAAATCACGGTACATCTTAGTGGCACCTGGCTGAATAGAATACTTAGAGTTATTGGCTTCTGTAAGAATCTGTTGTCTCAACTCGCCGACATTAGGAACACATAATCAACCCTGATAGTGAAGTAGACCATCTCCCCCTTGGGAGAATACCTCAACTCTCTGTTGATGGACTGCACCCTTAAGCTCAAGCAATATCGGATCACTGTCTTGTTTTTCCTTAACTTACAATACCAAATAAGATTCTGCCCCATTCTGAACCGTTACACCACCATTTTATATGCTCATAAGACGAACTCCTAAACGAGCAAACCTGTGAACATCATTTGCTAGTTCCTTTCTTTCTTCCTCAACATGTGCTACACTAACCATAGATAGTCTTCTAAGGGCATCTTCTACTACATTTGCCTTACCCGGATGGTAATGCACACTCATGTCATAATCCTTGAGGAAATCAAGCTATCTTCTCTGGTGAATATTTAACTCTTTCTGGGGGGAACACATACTAAAGGCTCTTATGGTCTATGAATACATCTACATGAACACCATACAAGTAGTGTCTCCAAATCTTGAGTGCAAACACCACCGCTGCAAGCTCGAGGTCATGAGTCAGATAATTCTTCTCATGCACCTTAAGCTGTCTAGAAGCATAGGCTATAACCTTTCCTCGCTGCATCAACACACAACCTAGGCCGACTCTGGATGCATCACAATAAATCACATAACCGTCTGAACCCCTAGTAGAGTCAAAATAGGAGTTGTAGTCAACCTAGTTTTCAGTTCTGTGAAGCTTTTCTCACAATTATCTGACCATTGAAACTTGACCATCTTCTGTGTCAACCTAGTCGATGGTGAGGCTATGGATGAGAATCCTTCCACAAACCTTTTGTAATAACCTGCTAGACCCAAGAAAATTCTAATATCTGTAGGAGAGGTAGGTCTGGGCCATTGTTTCACTACTTCCATTTACTGGGAATCCACTCGGATCCCTTCGGTTATTACTTCTTCCCAAGGAAAGCAACTGATTATAACCAAAACTAGGACTTGTTAAATTTGGCGAATCATTGGCGATCTTTGAGAGTTTACAGAACAACTCTCAAATGACTCGCATGTTCTTCCTCATTCCTAGAGTAAATGAGGATATCATCATTAAAGTCGGTAATGAACAAGTCCAAATACTGCTTGAACACTCTGTTCATCTAATCCATGAATGATGCAGGAGCATTGGTTAGTCCAAATGACATAACTACAAATTCATAATGACTATACCGAGTTCTGAAAGTTGTCATCAAAATGTCACTATCTCTTACTTTGAGGTGATGATAACCCGATCTGACGTCTATCTTTGAGAAATGAGTGGCACCCTGAAGTTGGTCAAACGAGTCATCAAACCTGGGGATGGGATACTTATTCTTGATTGTGACCTTGTTTAACTGCCTATAGTCAATGCAGATTCTGAGAGAACCATATTTCTTCTTCACGAACAATACCGGTGTAACCTATGGGAAAATACTAGGTCTGATGAAGCCCTTATCTAGAAGTTCTTTCAACTGCTCTTTCAATTCCTTAAGCTCGGTTGGAGCCATTTTATAAGGAGGAATAGAAATATGTTGGGTATCTGGAAAGAGATCAATTCCAAAGTCGATTTCCCTTTCAGGAGAAACTCCGGGAAGATCTTCTGGAAATAATTCTGAAAACTCATTAACCATTGGAACTGACTCAAAAATTGGGGTTTCAGAGCTTGAATCCTTAAATCGAACTAGATGACAGATATAACCCTTAGAACTCATTTTTCTCGGCTTAAGGTAAGAAATGAATCAACCCATAGGCGCTAAGCTACTACCCTTCCATTCTAAGACTGGTTCGTCTGGAAACTAAAAATGAACAATCCTAGTTCGACAATCGACTGAGGCATAACAGGAATGTAACCAATCCATGCCTAGAATGACATCGAAGTCTACCATTTCTAACTCAGCAGGATTGCTGAGGTGACTTTCTGAGAGACTGTGACAGGGCAATTTTTGTATACTCATCTAGCTATAACTCGTTACCGACTGGAGTTGAGACTACGAAAGGTTCTGAGAGAGTTTCTGGGCTAACATCAAACCTAACTTTTATATAAGGAGTTACAAAGGAAAGAGTAGCCCCTGGATCTAACAAAGCATAAACATCGAGATCAAAGACTCATAACGTAGCACTGACTACATCAAAAGAATCTTCCTGATATTAGCGAGCCTGGAGAGCATAGAGCCTATTCTTGCATTGTCCACCACTTGTGTGTTACCCTACTGTGTAGGGCGAGTTGCTGGTGCTGCTGAAGTTGTGGACTGAGCACTGCCATTTCCCCTTTGACCCTATTTAGAAGGACAATCTCTAAACCTGCGACCAGATTGACCACATCAAAAGCATCATTCCTTTCCTGCAAGGCACTCGCTCAGATAGTTCTTACCAGACTTAGGGCAAGTTTGGGTAGGTTTTGGTACCTGAAACACTTCCCTGAGACTTAGAGGTTGATGCCTTACCCTTCTGATCTTGTCGAACTTACAGGATGGAGCACTAGCTGATGAAGGTGTTGGAGCTGAAAATTTCTGCTGCGAGTGATTTACACCACCTAATTTTTGCTGACAATAGTCATAGTTCCTAGTCCTAGCCTTCTTGTTCTCCTTAGCATGTACTCATTGATATTAGTATCATACTCATATAGATCATGATATTGTGTTGAGAGACATTCTACCAGAAAAGACACTTGTTAGTTGTTGATCTAGACCAAAAAGCCAATAATAAAGCCTCCAGACCTCTAAAACGAAGTTCTCTAAAGTATGGGAAACCCTCTAACAACTGCTTGCACTATTATAAGTAGCAAGGACTGTGTACTTTCTGAAATTTTATATCCTCAGGGAAAGTAAACATTACGCCCTCCATAGCCATATATCTTCACCTGTCATAATTTTACCATAGCTTATATCATAATGATCAAGAAACTCAGGAAGGTCGATTAGTATGTGAAATTTGTAGAATAAGTTGGAATTTTCAACCAGCTTACTTATGGTTACCAATTTGTAGTGATTTGTATCCGGGTAATTAATCTGCATAGGGTGAAATTACCACAATATATCTTCCTGCTATTGCATATTATATTCTTCTTGCTCTCATGTCGTTTATTATGTTGAAATGTGGTTTCAATAGGGACTCCTATTTCAAACCCTATCCCCTCTCCTCTCGTATACATTTCTCCCATTAAGCAATGTACTATTTGCAATTATCGGACTACCAAAGAATATATCCAAGAGCAATGAAAAATTGAATTTTTGTAATTGGGAAAATCCGTGATTTTTGTGATTGGGGAAACTTATTGGATGTAATTAGTCCAAAAGTATGAGATTTCTACACTTTATACTAGTTATTCAATTAGAAACTCAAAATAATTTAAACCGAAAAAATGAGGAAATATCACAAGTAGCAAACATAATAGACATAGTAAGGCTCTATAGTTATAGTTTAGATAATTGCTCTTCATAGCTATAGTTCTGTCTGCTAGGGAGGCTACGGTTTATATATTTATGTCCGTTTGTTTTTGGAAAACTATATGCACAACAGAAGCATACTATAATCTTACATCTTACATAAATAATAAACAACTAATACATTTATGCTTCAACATATACAATTACGCTAGAAAACATAAACTTGCTAAAATTTAATTCAAAAACTACCTCTTGAAGCGTGAGCAGATACCTTCAAGCGAATCCCCAAGTTAGACAGACCTTCAAATGAATCGACAAGATAGAAGACAACTTTGCAATCTTCTATGATTATCCCAAGTTCACATCCAAAATCTCTCAATACTGGGTAGGCAAGTATGATAGAAAACTAATTCATCTATTTTCTAGGTTAGTAGAATCCCTATTTATAGAGATTCCTTCCCAATCCAAAATGGAGTAAAAAACCTAGTTTTTTTCTGGAAAACCAGAAAACCCCACATTATTCTTCAATTTCCCATAAAAATAGGATTCTGAGTTCTAGTTAAAAATAAGCATTGTAGGGACCACATAATTTTTTAAAAAATAAAAAATTGTGAATAAAGGCCCTTTATTGACTCGAAATAATTACCATGCCTCATAATGGCCCAGCCCAACAAATCCTAAAATCAAAAAAGACAAGAAAAAGAAAAGACAAAAATAAAAAACAAAATTAGAAAGTA
Organism: Solanum tuberosum; assembly: GCF_000226075.1. Taxonomy (NCBI): domain Eukaryota; kingdom Viridiplantae; phylum Streptophyta; class Magnoliopsida; order Solanales; family Solanaceae; genus Solanum; species Solanum tuberosum. The sequence continues at coordinate 1,092,112 of NW_006239100.1, read as the reverse complement.
TTCTAAATCCCCTTCTCCAACTTCAAGCTCCAGTTCGTCTGCCATGGTGGTTGTCGAAGTTGAATTTACTGGTGAGTGTCCTCGATTTGTCAAATGCTGCAACAAGCTGCGGTTGGGATGATTCCACAAGAGGCACTCTAATTTCTCACGAATGCCATCGAAACATAGCCAATTGAATTAACTTCGCCTCAGCTCGAACAAACCAAGTAAGATTTGATTCACTCCATCTCTCATTGCATCAAGCTTTTCCTACGATCTTTGAGCTCCATTACAAAGATTTACCCTTACCTGCAGATTGAGCAAGAAATCTAGCTAATACCACTGCATAGTCCAGGTATTTCTTTGTTAATGTTGCTAAAATTTTATTTCTGAGGCTTTCTATCATGGAAATAATTCCAAATATTAATTTGAATTATTCTTACCATAATAAATTACAAATCATTCCACTAGAAATTCGTAATTGCACTCCTCTATTTATATTTCAAAATTCTCCATTAAACACTTATGTAATTGCCCATGTTAAGATTAAAAATACTAATTAATAAATTAAATTACTGACAAATTTAACTTAATGATTAACTTCCTTTAGAGCACTACTTAACTTATTTCATGTGTCGGATTCATAAATTCACTTGCAAGGTTTGACACGATGAAAACTTATAAGTTTTTCAAAAGGGCATATCAATTAATCTCTATACCGAGACATGGATTTCATTAACTAACTTATTATTTCACCAATTTATATTACTATCATTCAATCTACCAGGAATATTGACCCATCTCAGAATCCTACCTTTTAATAAATCAAAACGATAATTAATATATACAGATCATAATAGGTATATCGGGATTGAGAATATAAGTACATTTAACAGTTTAGAGAATATGTTTTTGTCAGCCAGTCTAAAACAACTATCTTTACGTGGTCCCGTTTAAATAAATACAAAATGCACTAGCACAAGAACTTTTAACTATATTGTTCCCATAATCAAGATAAACTAGATATAATCTTGTGGTACAATCGTATAGATGGCATGTCCAATTCCATCCTAGATTGTGAACAAAAATTTTTTTACTTATAAGAACCGATGATTTAATCCTCTGTGTAAAAGCTAAAACTCTATGCACATAATCATCTACTACATAAGTAAATAGACACCATTAACAAATATATGATCTATTAAAACTAAATAAATTTTTATTCTGTAATAGATATAATATCTAAACATATGGTTAATAGTAAATATCCCAACAATCTCCCACTTTTACTTTTAACCATCACAATTGTCATAATGTACTATATCTAAATGTATGGTAAATAGTATATACCATAACAATCTCCCACTTAGATGTTTAATCTTGAAAATTATTATAATTTGCTATATCAAAACACTTGATTAATAGTATGTACCCTAAGATTTGTATATTCACTTGTGAATATAAAAACAGAGTAAATATATACAAATTATGCATTTATATACTTAGAAATTTTGAGAATTCTATTTGAATATTTCGCTTGAAAATATACAAAAGGATAATTTATTATGAAATTTTTCCAAAATCCCCAAATCATATCAAACTTTCCACCCAATTTTATATCAACATCTGTTTAAAAAAGAGCCCAACTTAGCCGAAACGCTAATCTATTTAATGAATCAGCAAATAACTCATCTGTTTTTCTATCGCTTTCTTTTCCAAACAAGTACCAGCAATTTCAACAAAGGACCAAGATCACAAGTTCGATTTTCGTCTAAAAAAAATAAGACTCTCTCCTCTCTTTCTCTTCTTTAATTTGGTCAACAAGAGGCCAAAATACTTTTGAAATATATTATATGAAGAATCACAAACACAAATTTTTGAATTTGAACGGCCAAAACTGCAATCAGAAGAACCCTAGTTCATCACTATAAATAGCAGGTGACATTCGACCTCTCCCTTTCTCTATTTTTTTGTCACAATAACAAACTGTTATTCTTATCTTAAGAAATTAACTACTTGCAATAAACTTAATTACTTATATATAATTATATTTGACAACAAAATATACTTGGTTCTCCTTTGAGCTCTGTGTAGATCTGAACCCATATTCCTTTCACATTTTAGTCTGTCATATACTTGAGAAATGTTTTCATTTTGTGATTAAATCTTCACTTGATATCAGTTTGTCGGTCCAAGTTAAATGTACATTTGATGTCTTTATATGATAAAATTTTGCAGCTCATGTACTCATATGTAAAAATATGTCTAAAAGAGATGAGTATTGTTCTTGTTTAGTTAGTTATGTTGGTTACATTTTAAAAATAAAATTAGTGTAAAAAAACCCATGATCATGCTCTGTAGATTCCTATCTTATCTCTATGCGCACCAAAACATAGATTTTAAGCTTTTTCCCTAATCCATTAGTTAGTAGAGTTGTATGTATAAGTTTCCTTGTATATTGCTTAGAGACGGCGGTGTTAAATGTGGAAGGATCTTGGATAAAAAATGTGGAGTGTTAATTTTGTGCTTAAAAGACATGAATGATGGCTTGGTTGTTTTGGGTTTTGTCTAATGTTTCCAATTGTAGGAGGAATATCTTGGTAGGCATTTTCACATTTTCATGTTTTAAATAGCATATTCGTTTTACGAGTTTACTTAGCTCTATATTTGATTTATTCACTATCATTTACAGCTGAACCGTCTTACTAATTTCCTTACTCTCTCTTTATTTACATGAATACTTTCGAAGCTAATTGGAGTCTTCATAAAAGACTTCTACCGTTCAAGAAGCCTCATTCTAAGACTTATCATCATTTATCAATTTGAAAGTGTGTATCATCTCTTCTGCTTCTCAAAAGCTCATGCAATATGGAAATGGCAAAGTAGCACAGTAATCTGGAAAACTACTCCTTTCTTTCCTCTTTTAGTCATTACTTTATTATGTTTGTGTCCGTGCTGATATTTTGACTTTATATTACATGACACTTATTTTCTCTATGCGCTTTCTACTTTTTTAAGACTAGCTACTTTAGTCTTTAATAGATTACATATGTTGGGTCTAGTGGAATTTTCATTTTTTTTACAATCATTTTAAAAAATATATTAGTACACCTTGCTTAGATCCATTAGGATTTTTTTCCAAAAATATTGACTAAATCCCTTCACCGAAAAGCTTTTGGTTATGAAATGTCTAATGAACAAGTTTGGTTGAAATTTTAAAACCATTCCAAAAAAGGGGGACATGAGGTTTTACTAAAGATGGATAAGTTTTCAACTGCTTGGATAAAGGTTTCTTGGATCAACTATGGTTTTATTACTTTTCTGATTTGTTGCAAAATATGAGGGGTTTTATTTTAAAGATACATATCACAAGTATTTATAACATATCCCTTTCAAATTTGCTCTTTCTTTTAACTAATTAACCTATGTTTTGGCCAACTAATTATTTTATTGGATTTTAAAGTATGTGTGTCTCCCCTTCAGGATAATTAGAACCTTTACCTATAATTCCATAAGGCTAGATAATAATTCAAAGTTAACTTAGCATAAATTTAGCAAAATAGGTGTCCTAATTCACTAATATATTGTACATCGTTTGATCTCGAGTTAAAATGGGGTATAACATTGAAAATATTATTATAAATAAGGCAAAGTATATGAAGAGATTGACAATGGATGAGTTCCATAGTACTAGAAGCTCAAAGAAGCATACAATAATTATAGCATGAATGCAGTTACAAAAAGCGATTATCAGAAATCAAAACTATTAAATTCATAAGTATAATTTATTATTTAATATGAGGGTTAAGTAAAAAAAAATTATTAATAAAGAATAAAATTGTCAGCTAATTTTTAATGGGCATTTTCATAAGATGATGAAGATAAAATATTTAGTTTCTCTCTTTTAGCTTATTCATAACGGTAAAGTAACTCCTCAGATTTGAGAAAATACAAAAAATTACAGCTTTCCCGACCTGGTGCAAGAACCACGGAAGCCACCAAAGGTCTGTGGTCATACACACGGTCCGTAGTTGGGGTTCACCGTTGAGGGCCAAATATTTATGGTCTCTAATCCCACCCACGGTAGACCAGTACAGACCGTGGTTGGACCTACGAAACGTAGGTCTGACCGTAGGTGAGGGTCAGCAGCCAGTTAGAGGGAAATTGTTGTTGGGTCAACTTCAAATAGTCATAACCCTTAGCACAAAAGGGATTAGGTAGACCATAACCTACCAAATGATAGATAATTGAATCGTGTTTCCAACACCATCTAGTTTGCAAACCTCCCATCTCCGAGTAAAAATTTATGCTCGTTTTAGTGAAGCACTATCGGGCACACTTGACCGACGACTCCACCTACGGTTGGTAGGTCGACCTACGGCCGGTAGGTCCCACCGTGGGTGGCCTTCGGCAGATTTTATGTTAGGGTCATTTAGGTCTTTTTCCCATGTGTTGGGCACTTAAACTTCATTGTTTTATGCCTAAACTACGCTATTTTACTTATTTTAAGCCTAATAACATAGTCAGACTTACCAAGAACCCTCATTCACCTAAGATCATCCAAACTTGGTGAAAAAAGAAGAGTAAAAGTTGACCAAAACTCCTAAGAAAAAGCAGAAGTGTTCTTCAAAGTTGCCGCCCCAAAGTTGAAGGATTTCTCCGTAAATTTCGTCACCAGGTATGTCGGATTTCACTAGTGGGTTCCGTTCACCCATTAGGTCCCTAGAATTCAGTCAGATTCTTGATTCTCTAAATCATGTTTACACTTAGGGTTTCTAGAACTTCAGATAATTATTGCAATGATACATAAATTGCCCTGTCATAGTCTCTTAGAAAGTCACCTTAGCAGATCTTGTAGAGTTAAAAATAGTGGATTTTGATATCATTCTAGGCATGGATTGGTTGCATTTCTGTTATGCCTCATTCAATTGTAGAACTAGGATCATTTGGTTTCAGTTTCTAACGAGCCAGTCTTTAAATGGAAGGGTAGTAGCTCAGTGCCTATAGGTTGAATTATCTCTTATCTTAAGGCCATAAAGGTGATCTAAAGGGTGATGTAGCACATGTTAAGGAAAAAGGGAAGGAATTAGCAAAAGATGTTCATCGGCTTGCTCACTCAGGAGTTAGTCTTACAGACACGTGAGATGAAGGTGTGATAGTCCAGAATAGATCGGAACCTTCATTGGTAGGAAAGGTTAAGGGAAAACAGGACAATGATTGTATATTATTTAAGTCAGAAGGTGCAGTTCAATAGCAGAAAGTAGAGGTTTTCTCCCAAGGGGGATATGGTCGCTTATGTGTTCCTATGGTGGATGAGTAGTTGAAGCAACCATGAATTCCAACTATCCTCATCTCTTCCATTCTATTCTATTTCAGCTTGAGATAATAGTTTCCTCTCGAGTATCTTAGTTTATTGTTGCGTAAATTCAGTCTTAGCACCTTGTTCCTTCAGTCTTTCTTGCATTTTCCTCATATTTGCATGTCCTTGGAACTCAGTTTAGTTAGATATTAGTCTCTAGTACTTAAATGTAGTGATTGTAGCTTCTTCCCTCTATAGTCAGCTTGTTTAGACTTTATTCGAGGACGAATGTTCCCAAGGGGGAGGTATTATAACACCTCGGATTTGAGAAAATAGAAAAAAATGCAGCTTTCCAGACCTGGTATAAGAACCATGGAAGCCACCGACGGTCCGTGGTCTGTCACACTGTTCGTAGGTGGGGTCCGTCATTGAGGACCAAATATTTATGCTCTCTGATCCTAGCCACTGTCGACCAGTACGGTCCGTGGTTGGACCTAAGAATCGTAGGTGATGGTCAGCAACTAGAGAGGGAAATGGCGGTTGGGTCAACTTCAAATGGTCATAACCCTTACCACAAAAGGAATTTGTTGGCCCTTGACCTACCAAATAATAGTTAATTGAATCGTCTTTCCAAAGCCATCGAGTTTGCAAAATCCCATCTCTGAGTAAAACAATACTCTCATTTTAGTGAAGTCCTGTCGAAAAGACTTGATCGACGACCCTACCTACGGTTGGTAGTTCGACCTACTGCCGGTAAGTCCCTCCGTGGCTGGCCTTCGACACGTTTTAAGTTAGGTTAATTTAGGTCTTTTTCCCAATCGTTTGGCACTTAAACTTCATAATTTTATGCCTAAACTATGTCATTTAATTGAGTCGAAGCCTTATAACATAGCAGACTTACCTAGAACCCTCATTCACCTAAAATCATCCAAACTTGGAGTAAAAAGAAGAGGAAAAGTCGACCAAAACTCCAAAGAAGAAGTAGCAGTGTTCTTCAAAGGTTCAGCCCCGAAATTGAAGGATTTCTCTATAGATTTCGTCACTTGGTATGTGATATTTCACTACTGGGTTCCTGTCAGCCATTAGGTCCCTAGAATTCTGTCAAATTCTTGATTCTCTATATCATGTTTAGACTTAGGTTAACTAGAACTTCAGATGATTGTGAATTAGCTGTTAAAGTAATCCTAATGAGGGTATTATGTTTTTTGTAACCATGTTGCTTAATCCTTGCATGAAATTGAATACCCTAGTTGTGTAGATTCGTTTAGTTCATGAATTACACTTGCTAGGTCACTTATAGTAATACATGCATCAGTTTTCAAATGTTTCATTATCAGTACTTAATGTTGCATTTTCAGTTAGCATGTCAGAATCTTGAGCTATCCAGTTTATTTCATATATGTTGTATTGTACACATTCTAGTTGGGAGTAGGCTTAATACCGAGTTGGACTAGGGTCAGTCACCCTCATAGTCGCAAAACTATGTGACCCCGGTAGGTTTAGCAGTCCCCACTGTTGGGCATCAACTTTAGTGATCACGTCATTCATGCCTTTATACCCTTGGCAAGGTATATTGGGTCCTCTCAATGGGGCGTATACATCGGAATCCACCTTAAGCTCACGTTGTTTTATGTCGATTAATAGTAGCTGCCACAGTCAGACATCAGTGCATTTGACCAGGTCTTCAGATATATTTCAGTATTGAGTCTCAGTATGTCATGTTCAGGATTAGTACTTGGTCATTGCATTTAGCTTAGCCTTCAGTATATTTCAGCATTTATATTAAATTCAGATTATTTTATTGCTCAGTATGCTTTGTGAAATCATGTATTTTATCAGCTATACTCTGTATCCTGCATGCTTAGTACATTCCAAGTACTGACGCATCCTCTGCATTACATCCTTTCATGATCTGGTTCGGGTAATTAGTATCCAGATCACACATAGATTGGTTCCCAATCTCCAGTTCAGCAGCTTCAGTGGTGAGTCATCATACTTTGAGGACAATAGAAATGCTTTACACTTTAGTCTTTTTATTCAGTTTTCCATTTTGCTAGAGTTAGATTGGGGCATGTCCCAGCAACTTTAGTCATTTAGAGGCTTTTTTAGACCGAGTACTAGATTCAATTTTAGTTTTGAGTTTAATCTTCCAGTTTTTATTATTCTCATAGTCTTTTATAAATTCAGATCAGTATTGGGTATTCCCCACTTTTAGTTATCACTGTTTAAGCTTCCACATAGTATATTTATTGAGTAATGTTTTAGTATGCTTATGATATGCAAGCTTAGGATTAACTTGGTGTAACTCATGATCATATATCATGTGTTTACGTCCAGGGGGTACCTTCGGGCCGTGATAGGTAAAGATTGTCATATATTTTGATTGATTGTATTGATTTCTTTCTTGATCCTCATTCGTAACTGTAAAGATTGTCATTTGTTTTTGATTGATTGTATTGATTTTCTTCCTTGATCCTTTTTCATAACGGTAAAGATTGTCATTTAGTTTAATTAATAATGTTTTGATTTCTTTCCTAATCCTTTGTTCCAACGTCTTGTATAAATACCTTATTTGAACAATATATATCATTTGTTATTTTGATCTCTTAATTAGAATAATTTATTATAAGTCCATATATCTAGTTCATTGATTAGTCAGCTGAATCTACCGAATCACTTCAGAGATTTCCCTAACAAAGTTTTATACTATATAACACCAACTTGTTTTAGGGCAAAACATTTGTTGTTTTCCTTAATAGACTAGAAAAAGAGAATAGAAAGAATTGGGCATGAGAAACGGCAACAAAGTAGAATAACACAATGGTCTATCAGTGAGTGTAAACGTAAACATGCCGGATGATATAGTTATGAAGATCATCTCCTGCTTGCCCCTATTTTTGTTCACTATAAACTTCTATCCAATAATTTTAAAGGTAGGATATCGCATCCTGAATTTTCCAAAACATTGTTCCAACGCCAAAAGGTCACTTATACATAACTCATCGATTTAATACATAATGGGAGATAAATAACACTATTCCCAAAAATCTCCTTTAACCATTTCACTCAAACTGTGACGACGTTATGTTTTGGCGTAAAGATTTTGGGTTCATGTAATGGTCTGATTCTCTTTGAGTCTGAGAGAATTAAGTGTTACTGTGTTTTCAATCCCTTAACTGGAGAGTATCAATTGATTCCATAACCAAATGCTCCTTGAAATGAGTTAGGAAAAACACGCCTAGTGGTTGATAGCCCTAATGCAAATCAATACAAATTTGTTACCATAAGTAACCTAGTTAAAAATTTCAACTTGTTCTACAAATTTCACTTACTTTCAATAAAGAGATCGAGCTTGTGGCGTGAAATCCAACTGAGAACCAATAGTTTGTTATCCTTACCTTACGGTAGTCTACCTGTTTATTGGCATGATTCTCTGTATTTTCTCAGAAGTGACGGTAGTGTTCTACCTCTTGATACAAAGAGAGAAGAGGGTATATTCATTTACCCTCCCGAGTTTATTGATCATTTCGTTCTGAGCTAAGGAAAAATTTTCACTGGTAGGGATATGAGTAGTAGCGATATATGGCTAGGGAGGGCGGAAGGTTTACTCACCCCTTGTATGCATTTTCAGAAAGTACATAGTTATTGGTACTTATGATAGAGCAAGCAGTTGTTGGATGGTTTCCCATACTTTGGAGAACTTTGTTTTAGATCCAGATGGCCATACTAAAGGCTTTCTAGTCTGGATCGACAACAAGCAAGTGTCTTTTCTGGTACGACGTCCTTCAAAATAGTATCATGTTCTATACGAGTATGATACCAACATCAATGTATACAAAAATGTTGCACTTCTAAACACTTGATTATCCCATGTATTGCTTCCACCAAACATTAGCTTGTGTAAAAAAGTCTCCCTCCAATTATGTAACGACTTGTCAGCAGGCGTATATTGATGAAAGTTGGATGACAATCAGAAGATTTATTATCGAAGGTACCTGCTAGTTGAACTTTAAGGCTTTAGTCTTTCAGTTCAATACCAGAGAAGGAGATACATGAGAAGATTAGCTTGACAATAGTTCAGAGAATGAATATAATAATAGATGTGGCATATGCACTTCAGGATCTTGACCATACTTCTAATTCATTACAGAATTTAGGAATGAGTTTCACTAAACCAAAATCACCCAAAAGAGCTGTGAGATTTGTATCAAGAAGAATGTTCTGTGGTTTTATATCACAGTGAATCATGGGTGTTTGACACTCATGGTTAAGATAATGAAGTACATATGCCACATCTATTATTATATTCTCTGAAGTATGGTCCAGTTACTCTTCTCATGTATCTCCTTCTCTGGCATAAACTAAAAGACTAAAGCCTTAAACTTCAACAAGATGGTACCTTTGATAATAAATCTTCTGATGTCTTCCAACTTTTCAACAATATATGCCTATTGAGAAGTCGTTACATAATTGGAGGGTGTCTTATAGACACAAGCTAATGTTGGGTGGAAGCAATACAATGGATAATCAACAGTGTCTACATTTTTGTACACATTGATGTTGGTATCATAATCGTATAGATCATGATACAGTTTTGGGGGACGTCGTACCAGAGAAGACACTTGCTTGTTGTCAATCCAGACTAAAAAGCCTATAATATGGCCATCCGGACATAAAACAAAGTTGTCCAAAGTTTGGGAAACCCTCCAACAGTTTCTTGCTCTATCATAAGTGACAATGACTATGTACTTTCTTAAAATGCATACAAGGGTAAGTAAACCTTGTGCCCTCCGTAGCAATATATCGCTACCACTCATATCCCTACCATTCAAAAAAATTCCGTAGTTGAGAACTTAATGATCAATAAACTCGGGAGGGTCAATGGTATACCCTCTTCTTTCTTTCTATCAAGAGCTAGAATACTACCGTCACTTCTGAGAAAATACAGAGAATAATGCCAATACATAGGTGGACTACCGTAAGGTAAGGATATGAAACTATTGGTTCTAAGTTTAATTTCATACCATAAGTCATATCGCTCTGATGAAGGTAAGCAAAATTTGAAGAACAAGTTGGAATTTTCAACAAGATTACTTATGGTTACCAATTTGTATTGATCTACATTAGGGTAATCAACCACTAGGCTTATTTTTTCTAACTCATTTCTAGGAGCATTCGGATATGGAATCAATTGACACTCTCTAGTTAAAGGATTGAAAACACAGTAACACCTAATTCTCTCAAACTCAAAGAGAATTAGATTATTACATGAGCCCAGAATTTCTATGCCAAAACATAACGTCGTCACAGATTGAGTGATAGGGTTAAAGGAGATTTTTGGGAGTTGTGTGATTAATCTCCCATCATCTACTAAATAGATGAGTTGTGTAGTGGTGACTTTTTTGGCATTGTAACAATGTTTTGGAAAATTCAGGATGAGATATCCTACCTTAAAAATTCTTGGATAGAAGTTTACATTGAACAACAAAATTCAAGGGCAGGCAGGAGATGATCTCCATCACTATATCATGCGGCATTCTTACACTCGTTGATAGACCATTGTGTTCCTTTGCTTTGTTTCCATTTCTCATGCCCTTATTTCTTTCTATTCTATTTTTTTAGTCTATTAAGGAAGACAACAAATGTCTTGCCCTAAAACAAGTTGGTGTTAAATAGTATAAAACTTTATTAGGGAAATCTCCGAAGTGATTAGGTAGATTCTCCTGAACAATCAATGAACTAGATATGTGGCCCTATAATAAATTATTTTCATTAAGAAATCAAAACAACATATAATATATATTGTTCAAATTAATTATATCCCGCTAATGAGTATAAGTGTGTTTAATCAATTCATGAATTTTATTTATTTAGGGATATGATTCATCAAGTCCATATAAGCAGACTATTAGTTAATTCCCCAACCAATGTGAAACTCTAACACCCGCCTACATGACCAAGCCCAAGACCGAGCCCAATTGGAGTGTGTATCGAGAGTCCAAATGGACATGACTCTGATACCATGTATAGCTATGACACTTCAACACCAAAAGTTAGCTACTGATGGGAAGATTACTACTTAAGCCCATACAAGGTTTATCATTATTTGGTCTCCTGCTCCACGCTCAAGTTGGGTTGATCGTGAAACGGGCGTTAGAGTGGGTTAGAGTTCCATATTGGTTGGGAAACGAAATGGTTAGCTTATATGGATTTGAGCAATCCTTCTCTCATGATCTAGATTTTGAGGTTAAGTTAGACAAAAGTACCATATCTTTACATGGTATCATAGTCAAGTTCATCCCCATTTGGGCTCCCCTTTAAGGGTGAATTTATGGTGTGTTAGAGGGACTAAGAGCCCCACATTAGTTGGGGATTGGACCGATGGTTTGCGTATATGATTTGGACAATCCTTCATTCATGAGCTAGATGTTGAGTTAAGTTAGGTCTATGTGCTATATCTTTATATTTTATATACTATGTATAAAAACACTTTTTTTATATTTGGTCCTATTGGATACATTTATAATGTACCATACTTTGGATGATATAACATTAACCCAATTACCGCTAAATGTTCAATGGGAGCTTGCAGCGAGAGACTCGAGAAAGGAGATGACATTGAAGTAAGGCTAACTTGAAACTATGTAACGTAGTTTGACCAATCATAACTGATCACTATTGTTGCTAAAAGGAAAAATCTATTACAACTAAATATCATCAAAACATGATTTCATCTCAGCTCAACACAAGTACTTTTGGTTCTATATGGAGAAAAAAAGGTCATAGATATATCATTCAAAGGTAATCCCTCAAGTTAGCTATGTAGGATATACAAATATGACAATATTAGGCCGGATAGAAAAAAGGAAAATGCTTCTTGAAAATCAACAAGGAGAAGTATAAGCAGAATATTGAGAGTAAAAAGCCTCCAACAATTAGTGTATCATATCATATTATAGATTAGGAACATTCATATACTCTTAAACTTGCCTGTAAATTTCATTTTAACACACTAACTATGGCTTGTTCCAATTGAGCATATGAAAACATTGGAACAAAATAAAAATAGAACATGTGACGATGTTTAACTGACAAAGACATTGTTGAGAAAATGGTTAACCTTAGCTTTCTCTCTCAGGTGTGCTTGAGTTGACTTACAAAAAATTACACTTAGATGTCAAGGAAATTATATCTACTATTTAAACACTTCCATGTTAATTGTTAACTGGAAGTCTCCTATTTTTATTTGAAAAAATAAAAGGTTCAGTCAAATAGTGTCAAGCAAATTTAAGATGGAAGATTCCCCAAACATCTTGGCCTGGCAATGCAAATATATTTCATCTATTGGAATTCATTGCTTGAAATGCGCAAAAAATAAATGAAGAAGATTTTCTTCAAATGCCAAAACCTTGTCTATTCGAATGTTTAACTATCTGCTCAAACTCCAAGAAATAACAAATCATAGTCATATTTAATTATTGAAGAGTAGAAATTCACCTATATTCTTCTCCTCCTCCGACTGATTCCTCTTCTTCTGATTATTCTCTTCTTTGATGGAAATACCTTGATAAAGTTACATACAAAATTTGAGAAGAATTAGAACTGATTTAGACTTCTTGTCTCAGTTGAGATGTTTTAAATAAAATTTTGAAAGGAATCTCTAATCCTGACTTTAAGTCTCATTTAGGACAAAATGGAATTGAAACTAATTGGTACCTTCAAAGATAAATCTTCTGATGTCATCTATGTTTTTGCAGCAATATAAGCCTGAGTAACAGTCATTACATTATAGGAGGACATCTTATGGACACAAGGTAAGGTTGGATGAAGGCAATACATAGGATAATTAACTTTCTCCAACACTGCGGCATTTTTGTACTCATTGATATTAGTATCATACACGTATAGATCATCATACTGTGTTGAGCGACATTCTACTAGAAAAGACACTTGTTAGTTGTTGATCCAGACGGGAAAGCCAATAATAATGCCCCAGACCTAAAACGAAGTTTTCCGAAGTGTGGGAAACCCTCTAACAACTGCTTGCACTGCTATAAGTAGCAAGGACTGTGTACTTTCTAAAATTGAATATCCTCATGGAAAGTAAATGTTGCGCCCCGCGTAGCAATATATCTTCACCTGTCAAAATTTTACCATAGTTTATATCATAATGATCAAGAAACGCAGGAAGGTTGATTAGTATGTGAAATTTGTAGAATAAGTTGGAATTTTCAACCAGCTTACTTATGGTTACCAATTTGTAGTGATCTACATCCGGGTAATTAATCTGCATAGGGTGAAGTCGCCACAATATATCTTCCTGCTATTCCATAAAATATTCTTCTTGATCTCATGTCGTTTGTTATGTTGAAATTTGGTTTCAATAAGGACTCCTATTTAAAACCCTACCCCCTCTCCTCTCGTATACATTTCTCCCATTAAGTAATGTATTATTTGCAATTATCAGACTACCAAAGAATATATCCAAGAGCAATGAAAAAACTAAATTTTTGTAATTGGGAAAATCTGGGATTTTTGTGATTGGGGAAACTTATTGGATGTAATTAGTCCAAAAGTATGAGATTTCTACACTTTATACTAGTTATTCAGTTAGAAACTCAAAATAATTTAAACAGAAAAATGAGGAAATATCACAAATAGCAAACATAATAGACATAATAATTGCTCTTCATAGCTATAGTCATGTTTGCTAGAGAGGCTGCAGTTTATATACTTGTGTCTGTTTGTTGTTCGAAAACTATATGCACAGCAGAAGCATACTATTATCTTACATCTTACATGAATAATAGACAACCAATACGTTTATGCTAAAACATATACAATTATGCTAGAACACATAAACTTGCTGAAATGTAATTCAATAATTACCTCTTGAAGCGTGAGCACATACCTTCAAGCGAATCCCCAAGTTAGAAAGACCTTCAAGCGAATCCACAAGATAGACAACAACTATGCATTCTTCTATAATGATCCCAAGTTCACATCTGAAATCTCTCAATACTTGGGTAGACAAGTATGATAGAAAACTAATTCATCTATTTTCTAGGTTTGGAGAATACCTATTTATAGAGATTCCTTCCCAATCCAAAAAGGAGTAGAAAAGCATGTTTATTTCTGGTTTATTCTTCATTTTCCCATAGAAATAGGATTCTAATTTCTAGTTAAAGATGGTCATTGTAGGGACCATAGAATTTTTTTTTAAAAAAATCTAAATTGGGCATAAAGGAACTTTATTGACTAGAAATAATTACCAGTCCTCATAAAGGCCCAGCCTAACAAATCCTAAAATAAAAAAACACAAGAAAATGAAAAGACAAAAACAAAAACAAAAATAGAAAGTATTCTAAAGCCCCAACTCCAACTTCAAGCTCCAGTTCGTCTGCCATGGTGGTTGTCGAAGTCGAATTTGCTAGTGAGTGTCCTCGATTTGTCAAAGGCTGCAACAAGCTATGGTTGGGATGATTCCACAAGAGGCACTCTAATTTCTAACGAATGCCATCAAAACATAGCCTGTTGAATTCACTTCGCCTCAACTCGAACAAACCAAGTAAGATTCGAGTCACTCCATCTCTCATTGCATCCAGCTTTTCCTCCGATCTTTAAGCACCATTACAAAGATTCACCCTTTCCTGCAGATTGATCCAGAAATCTATCTAATACCACTGCACCGTCTAGGTATTTCTTTGTTAATGTTGCTAAAATTCATTTCTGGGCTTCCTATAATGGAAATAATTACAAATAATTAATTTGAATCATTCTTACCATAATAAATTACAAATCATTCCACTAGAAATTCGTAATTGCACTTCTCTATTTATATTTCAAAATTCCCCATTAAACATTTATGTAATTCCCCATGTTAAGATTACAAATACTAATTAATAAATTAAATTACTGACGAATTTAACTAATTGATTAATTTCCTTTAGAACACTACTTAACTTATGTCATGTGTCGATTCATAAATCCACTTGCAAGGTTTGACACGATGAAAACTTATAAGTTTCTCAAAAAAGCATATCAACCAATCTATTTATCGAGACATGGATTTCATCAACTAACTTATTATTTCACCAATATATATTACTATCATCCAATGTACCAAGCAAATTGACGCATCTAAGAATTTCACATTTTAATAAAGCAAAACGATAATTAATATATACAGATCATAATAGTTATATCAGGATTGATAATATAAGTACATTTAGCATTTTAAGGAATATGCTTTTGTCAGTCAATCTAAAACAACTATGTTTACTTGGTCCTGTTCAAATACATACAAAATGCACTAGCACGAGAAGTTCGAACTATACCGTTCCCATAATAAAGATAAACTCCATATAATCTTGTGGTACAATCGTACCGATGACATGTCCAATTTCCATCCTAGATTGTGAACAAAAAACTTTATACTAATAAGAACCGATGATTTAATCATGTGTATGAGATAAAACTCTATACACTAAATCATCTACTACATAAGTAAATAAACATCATAAACGAATATATGATCTATTAAAACTAAATAAATATGTATTCTATAATAGATATTATATCTAAATGTATGATTAATAGTATATATCCAACAATCTCCCACTTATACTTTTAACCATCACAATTGTTATAATGTGTTAAATCTAAATGAATGGTTAATAGCTTATACCATAGCAATCTCCCACTTAGATATTTAATCTTGAAAATTGTTATAATGCTATGTCGAAACACATGATTAATAGTATATACCCCAACATTTGTATATTTCTCTTGTTAATATAAAAATAGAGTAAATATACACAACTTATGTATCTATATTTATAGAAATTTTGAGAATTCTACTTGAATATTTCGCTTGCAAATATACCAAAGGATAATTTATTATGAAATTTTTCCAAAAGCCCAAATCAGATCAAACTTTCCACCCCATTTTATATCAACATCTGTTTAAAAAAGAGCCCAAATTAGTGGAAACCCTAATCTATTTAACAAATCAGCAAATAACTCGTCTTTTTCTCTATCGCTTTCTTTTCCAAACCAACACTAGCAATTTCAACAATGGACCGGGATCACCAGTTCTATTGTGGTTCGATTTTCATCTGAAAAAAATAAGACACTGTCCTCTCTTTCTCTTTGTCATTCACATCTCTCTTCTTTAATTTGGTCAACATGAGGCCAAAATACTTTTGAAATATCTTATATGAAGAATCACAAACACAGATTTTTGAATTTGAACGAACAACTACAATCAAAAGAACCCTAGTTCATCACTATAAATAGCAGGTGACATTCGACCTCTCCCTTTCTCTATTTTTTTGTCACAATAACAAAATGTTATTCTTATCTGAAGAAAATAACTACTTGAAATTAACTTAATTACTTATCTATAATTATATGTGACTACAAAATATACTTGGTTCTCCTCCGAGCGCTGAGTAGATCTGAAGCCATATTCCATTCACAATTTAGCATGCTAGTTACTTGAGAAATGGTTTCATTTTGTGATTAAATCTTCACTTGAAATTAGTTTGTCGGTCCAAGTTAAATGTCCATTTGATGTCTTTATATGATAAAATTTTGCAGATCATGTACTCATATGTAAATATATGTCTAAAAGAGACGAGTGTTGTTCTTGCTTAATTAGTTATGCTGGTTACATTTTTTTAAAAACATTACTGTAAGAAAACCCATGATCATGCTCTGTAGATTCCTATCTTATCTCTATGCGCACAAAAACATAGATTTTAAGCTTTTTCCCTAATCCATTAGTTTGTAGAGTTGTATGTATAAGTTTCCTTTTAAATTGTTTAGTTACGGCGGTGTTAAATGTAGAATGATCTTGGATTAAAAATATGGAGTGTTAATTTTGTGCTTAAAAGACATGAATGATGGCTTGGTTGTTTTGAGTTTTGTTTAATGTTTCCAATTGTAGGAGGAATATCTTGGTAGGCATTTGCACATTTTCGTGTTTTGAATAGAATATTCGTTTTACGAGCTTACTTAGTTCTATATTTGATTTATTCACTACCATTCAAAGTTGAACCGTCTTACTAATTTCCTAACTCTCTCTTTATTTACATGAATACTTTCGGAGCTAATTGGAGTCTTCATAAAAGACTTCTACCGTGCAAAAAGTCTCATTTCAAGACTCATCATCATTGCTCAATTTGAAAGCGTGCATCCACTCTTCCGCTTTGTGTCTCCTGCTTCTAAAAAGCTCATGCAATATGGACATGGCAAAGTAGCACAGAAATCTGGAAAAATACTTCTTTCTTTCCTCTTTTAGTCATTACTTTATTATGTTTGTGTTCGTGTTGATATTTTGACTTTATATTATATGACACTTATTTGCTCTTTGCCCTTTCTACTTTTTTAAGACTAGCCACTTTAGTCTTGAATAGATTACGTATGTTGGGTCTCGTGGAATTTTCATTTTTTTGACAATCATTTTATAAAATAGATTAGTACACCTTTCTTAGATCCATTAGGTTTTTTTACGAAAAAATTGACTAAATCCCTTCACGGAAAAGCTTTTGGTTATGAAATGTCTAATGAACAAGTTTGGTTGAAAGTTTTAAACAATTCCAAAAAAAAGGATGTGAGCTTTTACTAAAGATGGACAAGTTTTCAACTGCTTGGTTAAAGGTTTCTTTGATCAACTTTTGTTTTATTACTTTTCTGATTTTTTGCAAAATATGAGGGGTTTTATTTTAAAGATACATATCACAAGTATTTATAACATATTCCTTTTAAATTTGCAGTTTTTTAACTAATTAACCTATGTTTTGGCCAACTAATCATTTTAACGGATTTTAAAGTATGTGTGTCTCCCCTTCAGGATAATTAAAACTTTTACCTATAATTCCATAATGTTACACAATAATTTAAAGTAAACTTAGCATTACTTTATAAAAATAGGTGTCCTAATTCACTAATATATTGTACATCGTTTGACCTCGAGTTAAAATGGGGTATAACATTAAAAATATTATTATAAATAAGGCAAAGTATATGAAGAGATTGACAATGGATGAATTCAATAGTACTAGAAGCTCAAAGGAGCGTACAATAATTATAGCATGAATGCAGTTACAAAAAGCAATTATCAGAAATCAAAATTGTTTAATTCATAAGTATAATTTATTATTTAATATGAGGGATAGGTAATTATTTTTTATTAATAAAGAATAAAATTTCCAGGTAATTTTTAATGGACATTTTCGTAAGATGATGAAGATAAAATATATATTTTAGCTTATTCATAACGGCAATGTAACACCTCAAATTTGAGAAAATAGAAAAAAATGCAGCTTTCCCAACCTGGTGCAAGAACCACGGAAGCCACCTATGGTCTGTGGTCAGACACACGGTCCATAGCTTGGGTCCGCTCCAACCCACCGTAGACCAGTACAGTCCGTGGTTGGATCTACGAACCATAGGTCTGACCGTAGGTGAGGGTCAACTGCCAGTTAGAGGAAAATGGTTGTTGGGTCAATTTCAAAAGGTAATAAACCTTAGCACAAAAGGAATTAGGTAGACCATGACCTACCAAATGATAGATAATTGATTTGTCTTTCCAACGCCACCGAGTTTGCAAAAATCCCATCTCCGAGTAAAAAGTTATGTTCGTTTTAGTGAAGCCCTGTCGAGCACACTTGACCGACAACCCCACCTATGGTTGGTAGGTCGACCTATGGCCAGTAGGTCCCTCCGTGGGTGGCCTTTCAATAGCTTTTATGTTAGGGTCATTTAGGTCTTTTTCCCATGCGTTGGGCACTTAAACTTCGTCGTTTATGCATAAACTACGTTGTTAAACCTATTTTAAGCCTAATAACATAGTCAGACTTACCCAGAACCCTCATTCACATAAAATCACCAAAACTTGGAGATAAAACAAGAGTAAAGGTCGACCAAAACTCCCAAGATCAAGCAGAAGTTTTCTTCAATGTTTTAGCCCCGAAATTGAAGGATATCTCTATAGATTTCGTCAACAGGTATCTGCGATTTCACTAATGGGCTCCTTTCACCCATTATGTCCATAGAATTCAATCAGATTCTTGATTATCTATATCATGTTTACACTTAGGGTTTCTAGAACTACTAATTGTAGCGAATGATACATAAATTGTCCTATCATAGTCTCTTAGAAAGTCACCTTAGAAGATCTTATAAACTTAGAAATGGTAGATTTTGATATCATTCTAGGCATGGATTGGCTACATTCATGGTATGTCTCAGTCGATTATAAAACTAGGATTGTTTGGTTACAGTTTCCAACGAGTCAATGTTTAAATGGAAGGGTAGTAGCTCAGTTCCTATAGGTTGAATTATCTCTTACCTTAAGGCCAGAAAGGTGAACTAGAGGGTGATGTAGCACATGTTGAGGAAAAAGGGAAAGGAATTAGCAAAAGATGTTCATCGGCTTGCTCGCTTAGGAGTTAGTCTTACAGAGACATCAGATAGTGGTGTGATAGTCTAGAATAGATCAGAGGTTAAGGAAAAACAAGCCAATGATCATATATTATTTCAGTCAGAAATTGCAGTTCAACAATAGAAAGTAGAGGTTTTCTCCCAAGGGGGAGATGGTCACTTAACTGTTCCTAAGGTGGATGAGTAATTGAAGCAGACATGAAGGCCAAGTATCCTCATCTCTTTCCTTCAAATTCCGTTTCAATTTGAGATAATAGTTTCCTCTCCAGTATCTAAGTTTACTATTGCGTTAATTCAGTTTTAGTACCTTGTTCCTTCAATTGTTCTTGCATTCTCAGCATATTTGCATGTCCTTGGAAATTAGTTTAGTTAGATATCAGTTTCTAGTACTTAGTGGTAGGGATTGCAGCTTCTTCCCTCCATACTTAGCTTGTTGAGACTTATTTCGAGGACTAATGTTCCCAAAGGGGGAGATATTGTAACATCTTAGATTAGAGAAAATAGAAAAAAAATGCATCTTTCTAGACCTGGTGCAAGAACCACGGAAGCCACTGACGGTTCGTGGTCTGACACACAGTCTTTAGGTGGGGTCCGTCGTTGACGACCAAATATTTATGGTCTCTGATCCCACTCATGGTAGACTAGTATGGTCCGTGGTGGGATCTACGGATCGTAGGTCTGACCGTAGGTGAGGGTCAATAACCAATTAGAGGGAAATTGTTGTTGGGACAACTTCAAATGGTCATAACCCTTAGCACAAAAGGAATTAGGTAGACCATGACCTACGAAATGATATATAATTGATTCGTCTTTCCAACGCCACCGAGTTTGCAAAAACCCCATCTCCGAGTAATAAGTTATGCTCGTTTTAGTGAAGCCCTGTCGGCAACACTTAATCGAAAACCCCACCTACGGTTGGTATGTCGACCTATGGCCATTAGGTCCCTCCATGGGTGGCTTTCGGCAGCTTTATGTTAGGCTCATTTAGGTCTTTTCCCGATGCGTTAGGCACTTAAACGTCATCGTTTTATGCCTAAACTACGTTGTTTTACCTATTTTAAGCCTAATAACATAGTCACACTTACCCAGAACCCTCATTCACCTAAAATCACAAAAACTTGGAGAAAAAACAAGAGTAAAAGTCTACCAAAACTCCCGAAAACAAACAGAAGTATTCTTCAAAGTTTTAGCCCCGAAATTGAAGGATTTCTCTGTAGATTTCGTCAGCAGGTATATGGTACTTCACTAATGGGTTCCTTTCACCCATTAGGTCTGTAGAATTCAATCAAATTTTGATTCTCTATATCATGTTTACACTTAGGGTTTCTAGAACTTCAAATAATTGTTGCGAATGATAAAAAATTGCCCTGTCACAGTCTCTTAGAAAGTCACCTTAGCAGATCTTGTAGAGTTAGAAATTGTAGATTTCGATATCATTCTAGGCATGGATTGGTTACATTCATGTTATGCCTCAGTCGATTGTAGAACTAGGATCGTTTGGTTTCAATTTCCAACGAGCCAGTGTTTAAATGGAAGAGTAGTAGCTCAGTGCTTATAGGTCGAATTATCTCTTACCTTAAGGGTAGAACGGTAAACTAGAGGATGATATAGAGCATGTTGAGGAAAAAGGGAAGGAATTAGCAAAAGATGTTCATCGGCTTGCTCTCTTAGGAGTTAGTCTTACATACACATCAGATGGTGGTGTGATAGTCCAAAATAGATCAGAACCTTCATTGGTAGTAGAGGTTAAGGGAAAATAAGCCAATGATCGTAAACTATTTCAGTCAGAAGGTGCAGTTCAACAATAGAAAGTAGAGGTTTTTCCCATGGGGGGATGGCCACTTATGTGTTCCTTAGGTGGATGAGTAGTTGAAGCACACATGAAGGCCAAGTATCCTCATATCTTTCCTTCCGATTCCATTTCAGTTTGAGATAACAGTCTCCTCTCTAGTATCTCAATTTACTATTGTGTAAATTCAGTTTTAGTACCTTGTTCCTTCAGTTGTTCTTGAATTTTCAGCATATTTGGTAGGGATTGCAACTTCTTCCCTCCATACTCAGCTTGTTTAGACTTCATTCGAGGATGAATGTTCCCAAGGGGGAGATATTGCAACACCTCGGATTAGAGAAAATAGAAAAAACTGCAGCTTTCTAGTCCTGGTGCAAGAACCACAAAAGCCACTGACGGTTCGTGGTCTGATACATAGTCTGTAGGTGGGGTCCGTCGTTAAGGACCAAATATTTATGGTCGTCGATCCTACCCACGGTCGAGCAATATGGTCTGTGGTTGGACCTACGGATCGCAGGTGAGGGTCATCAATCAGTTAGAGGGAAATTGTTGTTGGGTTAACTTCAAATGGTCATAACCTTTAGCACAATAAGAATTAGGTCGCCTCTGACCTACCAAATGTAGATAATTGAATCATCTTTCCAAAGCCATTGAGCTTGCAAAATCATACTCCAAGTAAAAAGTTATGCTCGTTTTAGTGAAGCCTTGTAGGAAAGACTTGACCGACGACCCTACCTACAGTTGGTAGTTCGACCTACGGTCGATAGGTCCCTTTGTGGGTGGCCTTCAACACCTTTTAAGATGAGGTTATTTAGGTGTTTTTCTTATTCGTTTGCTATTTAAACTTCATAGTTTTATGCCTAAACTATGCCGTTTTACTCAGTCTAAACTTTATAACATAGTCAAACTTACCTAGAACCCTTATTCACCTAAAATCTTCCAAACTCGGAGCAAAAAGAAGAGGAAAAGTTGACAAAAACTCCTAAGAACAAGCAACAATGTTCTTCAAAGTTTCAGACCCGAAATCGAAGGATTTCTCCGTAGATTTCGTCACCAGGTATGTGGGATTTCACTACTGACTTCCTTTAACCAATTATGTCCCTAGAATTTAGTCACATTCTTGATTATCTATATCATGATTAGACTTAGGGTTACTAGAACTTCAGATAATTGTTGTGAATTAGATGTTAGAGTAATCCTAATCAAGGTATTATGTTTTCATAACCATGTTGCTTAATCCTTGCATGAAATTGAGAACCCTAGTTGTGTTGATTCGTTTAGTTCATGAATTACACTTGCTAGGTCATTTATACAGATATACATGCATCAGTTTTCAAAAGTTTCATTATCAGTACTTAGTGTTGCATTTTTCAGTTAGCATGTGAGAATCTTGAGCTATCAAGTTTATTTCAGACATGTTGTATTGTACACATTCTAGTTGGGAGTAGGCTTAATACTAAGCTGGAATAGCATCAGTCACCCTCATAGTCCCATAGCTCCGTTCCCCCGTAGGTTTCTCACTCCCCTCTATTGGGCATCAACATTAGTGATCACGCCATTCATGCCTTTATACCCATCGTGAGGTATATTGGGCCTCTCGATGGGGCGTATACATTGGAATCCACATTTAGCTCAGGTGGTTTTATGTCGATTAATAGTAGCTGCCACAGTCAGACATCAGTGCATTTGACCAGGTCTTTAGTTATATTTCAGTATTCAATCTCAATATGTCATGTTCAAGATTAGTACTTGGTCATTGCATTTTAGCTTAGCCTTCTGTATATCTCAACACTTACATTCAATTCAGATTATGTTATTGCTCAGTATGATTTGTATAATTACGTATTTTACTCAGCTATACTCTGTATCCTGCATGCTCAGTACATTCCAAGTACTATCGCATCCTCTGCGTTACATCCTTTCATGATGTAGGTTCGGGTACTCAGCATCCAAATCACATATAGACAGGTTCTTGATCTCAGTTCAACAGCTTCAGTGGTGAGTCCTCATACTTCGAGGACAATAGACATGCAATACACTTTAATCTTTTTATTCAGTTTTCAGTTTTGCTAGAGTTAGATTGGGGCATGTCCCAGTAACTTTAGTTAGTCAGAGGCTTTTTTAGACAAAGAGCTAGATTCAGTTTTAGTTTTGAGTTTAATCCTCCAGTTTTTATGAAACTCATAGTATTTTATATATTCAAATTAGTATTGGGTATTCCCCACTTTTAGTTATCATTGTTTAAGCTTCCACATAGTATATTTATTCAGTAATATTTTAGTATGCTTAGTATATGCCAGGTCAGGGTTAACTTGGGGTCACTCATGATCCTATGTCCTGTGTTTACGTCCAGGGGGTACCCTCGGGGAGTGACAGGTAAAGATTTTCATATATTTTGATTGATTTTATTGATTTCTTTCTTGATCATCATTCATAACTGTAAAAATCGTCATTTGTTTTTGATTGGTTGTATTGATTTTCTTCTTTGATCCTTATTCATAACGGTAATGATTGGCATTTAGTTTAATTAATATTGTTTTGATTTCTTTCCTAAACCTTTTGTTCCAATGTCTTGTATAAATACCCTATTCATTATTTTAATAAAATCATTTCTTTGCCCGGAGTTAAATCTATACAAATTGGTAACCATCAATATGTTGGCTAGAAATTCCTACTTGTTATATAAAATTCAACTACTTTCATCAGAAAGATCTGAATTATGGCGTGAAATACAACTAATTAAGGATACTTTCAACTATTTTGTCTATGGTAGACCACGTGTTTATTGGAGCAATTTATGGTCTCATAAGTGACAGTATGTTCTACCTTTTGATATAAAGAGAGTAGATGATATACTGATGGACTGTTTTGAGTTTACTGATCATTGTGTTCTCTTCAATTGATCATACTGATAGTGCACCAAGATCAATAAACTCAGGAAGGTCAATTAGTATAGCCTCTTCTCTCTTTGTATCAAAAGCTATAACACTACTATCACTTATGAGCCAATACTTCCGCCAATAAGCAGGTGGATTACTAAAGGACATAGACTTGAAAGTATTGCTTATCAGTTGGATTTCATGTTAAAAATGATCATGATGTAGAGGATCAAGATGTAGTGGGAATTATCAACAATATGCTACTTGGACCTGATATCAAATATATACAGCAATCGAGACTCGATCATCAATGAGTTATGGGATGAACAAGTTAATAAGGTTGAGGATACAACAAATTTGTATGAGGAATATGGATTGAGAGGATTTAACCAGTAGAATCAATTGAACATTACTCTTATTCTTTCCTTGGATGGTTGTTGTTTAGTTTTCTTAACTCCCAATATATATAAGTGGGTGCAGAAACACTTTGTTTATTATTTGTGTATGTTTATATATTTATTAATGCATGATCCACATATTATATTTCCTTACAAATTGTAGCTACAATTATCCTCAACCCACCGAAAAAAAATAGACAAGAGGATGTAGGCATTTATGACCATCTTAGAACTATGTTAAAGCAATACAAATTTTGCAATACACGTTTACACAAGTTGTGTTCTGTTGGTGATCGGAGGATTGTCAAGTTGATATAAGGATTCCAAAAGATCCATCCCCACCGATGTGAGAAAAGAAGACCAGACAAGGGTAATTTATTCGGGATAAAAAATATAGCAACTCCAGTATATCCTATTCTAAATCAGTGAACTTACAGAGAAAATATGGGGAGTTGACTCTTGATTAAGAAAAAGATTAGTTGTTTTGTCCTTACCTTGTACCAGAAGTTTGTGACTTTTTCGAGAGATGAATAATTTAACGAATATTTTAAAGAAAAGATTAGGTGGATCAAGCTCCAAAGTTAGAATCAATCTTGAAGAAAATTGCTAACAAAATATTTTGTTCTCAATGTCATTGGAAGCTTGTTACATAATTGTGCATCTTATACCACACATTGGTGCTCCAAATCTCCAATACTAAAATCAACATTTCTGAGAGGTATCATCTTTTGGTTCTTTTTATTTTCCAAAATGGAATTTCCGTAGTGATTTTTAACTTCCACACCTTTGTGGCTATCCATACTATGTTTCATGTGTTTATATTCTTATTTTCTCTCCAACATGTTGCATCAGCTGGCCATGAAACTGACAAACCTGCCTTTGATTCAAATCTCAAATAATTGATGACCCATCAAAAGTTTTCGTCTCTTGGAATATTTCTGTTCATTTCTATAAGTGGATTGGAGTAAAATGTGGCCTAAGACACGGAAGAGTCATCCGTTTGAAATTTGTTTTGATTGATTGTATTGATTTCTTTCTTGATCCTTATTCATAATGGTAAAGATTGTTATTTGTTTTGATTAATTTTATTGATTTTCTTTGTTGATCCTTGTTCATAACTATAAAGATGGTCATTTAGTTTATTTAATAATTGTATTGATTTCTTTCCTAATCCTTTTGTTCCAATGTCTTGTATAAATACCATATTCATTATTTTAATAAAATCATTTCTTTGCCCAAATTTAAATCTATACAAATTGGTAATCATCAATATGGTGGCTGGAAATTCCAACTTGTTATATATAATTCACCTACTTTCATCAGAACGATCTGAATTATGGCGTGAAATCTAACTGATTGGTAGTCCATGTGTTTATTGGAGAAATTTTATAGTCTCATAAGTGACAGTATGTTCTACCTTTTGATAGAGAGAGAGAGTAGATGATATACTGATTGACTGTTTGAGTTTATCGATCATTGTGTTTCCCTCTATGGTAAATTTTGATTGGTCGTGGTTTATGCAAAGTGATGCACATGAAGATCAATAAACTAAAGATGGTCAATTAGTATAACCTCTTCTTTCTTTGTATCAAAAGCTACAACACTACTATCATATATGAGACAATAATTGCGCCAATAAACAGGATGACTAAAGGACATAGAGTTGAAAGTATTGCTTCTCAGTTGGATTTCAAGATGTACAATGCATGAGATTTAGATACCATATGCTTGGACCTCATGTTAGTATCCACTAATGTGAGAAAACAAAAAATAAGATCAAATAGGACTTGTCATTGGCTTGTAATGTAGGCTTAGGGAAATGTAGGATATTCATTTGGGATAAAGTGGCTATTTCCTCCTTAAAATTTGCACAATGCTCTCAATATTTTTCATTTTCGCATTTAACCTTTGGTTTCTTGAAAGCTTCTCCTCATTTATTTTCTTCTCTTTTTTTTTTCTCATTTTCTCTCCTATTTGTTGGAGATTCTTTCATTTTTTTATTCTAGCTTTTCTTTGTCATTTTTTTTGAACTTGCACATATTTGACCTTTTCACTTTATTTCCCAACTTAGATCTTTGACACTGTGTAATTAATTGATAGTGCGCTCGAGGAGGTGGGATCAATGAATAGTGCATTTATGCACTCAAAAGGATATATGCCATAATATGGTTATTCAAAGAAAAAAGTTTCAGGCTCGAAATGGGAGTTCTATCGATAACATGTCATTCGGTAGGCTTGAAAGGCACAATCTGATCAAGTTCTAGATCAACAAAGTCATGTCATTGAATTATATATATAAATATCACCACAAAATACACATGAAACATGAGTTCGAATTTGATTTAGCCTTAACTTTAGGCAAAACAGTTTCTCAAGTATTACATCAACATATCAAGAGATACCAAAAGAAGTCGATAGGTCACAATAAAGTTGGCCTATCTTGCCAAATAGTTTAACACTTCCTTACTTTTTTTTCTTATGCACATTCCTAAACATGTTGGTACCAACCAAGTCAAATTTTTTAAATTAAAATTTTTTCTTGCAGAAATGTCGTACCCGAAACTAATTTTTCATATTTTTTTTTTAAATAAGAAAGAAAAACAATTTTATTTGAAATTTGAATTTTTTTAAAAAAAAATAATATTTACCCTAGTTTTTTTGACGAGGACTTTCTAAATTTTTCTTTAGTTAGACCGAACCTCAAAATAAGGCTGCCTACGTATCTTGTCAAAGTGAGAATCAGGTCAAATGTAGTTCAGAATATATGAAGTAAAAATCTTTTTTTTTGTTTTATCTTTTGAGAAGAACAAATCCTATATTTTTTTAGAAAGGATAAATAAATTGTTTCATTTTTTCTAATTTTTAAATAAGGATTAAAACCCTTTTTTAAAAAAATAAATTAAATATGGATCACCGAACCCGAGAAGGGTTGCCTACGTATCTCATCAAGGTGAGAATCAGGTGTGCGTAGTTTGTCCAGATTGGACAGTTCAAAAAATTATGATATTGAAACTTGAGTTGACAAATGCATTATTTTTAAAGACTTTCTAAACAAATGCATTTTTCATGTAGCACATAAACAGATCTAAGTGGTCAAGCAAGAGAGGGATATTTGTCCTAGACGGACCCAACTCTTGTTTCGAGTCTCACTAAGTCAAAAATTCAAATGATGCAAATAACCGGACCCTACTAGTGATAACCCTGTCTATGTTCCACTTTTACTAGGTTTAAACGTGAAGGAGATAGGTATCTAGACTGGCTTACCTAAGTGGACAACTCGAGCCAAGGAGGGACAATTTATCGGTAGCAGTGCTTTTCCACCAGGGTTATAATTCTAGAAATGCAGGTCGGAACTACTCAAGGGAAGGACAGTATGATTGGCCAACAAACAGAGAGGAGGGAAACTGGCAGAACAGAGATGGGTACAAAAATGATCGCAATGGCGTCTATCTGCCCCCATGTAATAGAGATTGGGCAAGTGGTAGTTCCAGCGGGTCTAAGCTGGAAGACATGTTAGCCATGGTGCTCCAAAAAGTTGAATCAACTTATGCAGGGGTAAAAGAGATGAAAGGTGATTTCTCCAGTATGAGTCAATTGTTAGACTCTCAGACCACCTCCATCAAGCAAATTAAGGAGTAGTTGGGGCAACTTTCAACCTCATTAAATCAGAGGAAGAATGGGTCACTACCAAGTGACACGATCTAAAACCCTAAGAAGGACATGCATTGCATGGCTATCGCCACTAGGAGTTATAATATCCTTACTGAACCATTTTCTGCAGGTACTAAACATGAGCAGGTGTTGGAGCAAGATGAAATAGAAGAGGATGAAGCTGACAAGTAGATTACTTGGAGGATGCTCAACCAATAGCCAAATCAGCAGGAACAAAACAAAAAGAGGTTGAGGGAACTATGCCTCTACAACAGATCCCAAGACCACCTCCTCCCTTCCCTCAAAGGCTTAAAAAGAAAGTCGATGATGGGAAATTTGCTAAATTCATCACCATGTTAAGACAACTATCAGTGAATATCCCACTGGTGGAAGCACTAGAGTAGATTCTAGGATATGCCAAGTTCATGAAAGACTTGGTTACAAAGAAGAGAGTTGTAAGTATTGATTTGACTAACCATTTTCATCATTGCAATGCTATTTCTACCAGGTCTCTGGTACAAAAGAATGAGGATCCGGGTGCATTCAACATACCATGCACTATTGGATCAATCAAATTTGCAAAGGCCTTGTTTGATTTAAGGTCCTGTATAAAGTTGATGTCGCTAGCCATCTACAAGCAACTGGGGTTAGGAGTTCCAAAACCCACAACCATGAGGTTGATGATGGTAGATAGGTCAGTGAAGCGACCTATGGGCATCCTATGTGATGTGATCATAAAGGTGGACACGTTCATCTTTCCGGCAGACTTCGTGATATTGGATTGCGCAGTGGATTTTGAGGTTCCTATTATTTTGGAAAGACCATTTCTGGCCACTGGACGTGTATTGGTAGATGTTGAGCAAGGAGAACTGAAATTCAGACTCAACAAAGAAGAGGTAAATTTTAATATTTGCAGGTCCATGAAGCAGCCACATGACATGAGTGTGGTGTCTGAGATAGAGGTTTTTGATGAAGAAGAAATGGGAGCAACCATTGAAGAGAGGATGGCTATCGAAACCTTAGCTGCAGTGCTGATGAATTTTAAAGCTGACTTCTGGTCTAACTATGTAGAGACATTGAATGCTTTGCAGGGTATGTGAGCACACTTTTATGCACCAAAGAAACTAGACCTGGATTTTAAAAATAAGCCAAGTCCTCTAGCAAAACCATCCATTGAGGAGCCACTTGTGCTGGAACTGAAACAGTTACCCAGTCACCTGAGTTATGTATTTTTGGGAGCTAACAACACTTTACATGTGATTTTGGCTGCAGATTTGAATGATGAACAGGTTCAAGTTGTGATCAAAGTGTTTATAAGGTACAAAAAGGCCATTGGGTGGACCATTGTTGACATCATCGGGATACCTCCAGGTATATTCACCCTTAAGATTCAACTTGAGGAGGACTGCAGCCCAAGCATTGAACACCAGCGGAGGCTAAACCCACTTATGCAAGAGGTGGTTAAAAAGGAGATCATCAAGTGGTTAGATGTTGGGGGTGGTATACCCCATATCTGATAGTCACTAGGTCATCCCTGTGCAATGTGTGCCCAAAAAGGGTGGTAAGACTGTGGTTGCGAATGCAAAGAATGAGTTGGTCCCATAAAGATCAGTCACTGGATGGAGAGTGTACATGGACTAAATGAAGCTGAACAAGTGGACTTTGAAGAATCACTTCCCGATGCCTTTCATGGACCAGATGCTTGATAGGTTGGCTGGAAAAGGGTGGTACTGCTTCTTAGATGGATACTCTGGCTACAACCAGATATCAATTTCTCCTTGAAGATCAGGAAAATACTACCTTTACATGTCCTTATGGCACCTTTGCATTTAAACGCATGCCATTTGGACTACGTAATGAACCAGCAACTGTGAAAATACAATTTAAAGTCTCTGCGCATCCCTAACCTAACCTGATTGTTGATGAAGTTTTTCACTTGAATCTTGATCGAGTGACTGCTTAGGAGTGTAAGTTGCTAAAGATCCTTATTTTCTCCGATTGTCCCACCAACTATTATCCACTAGCTGAGAGATTCACAATCAGCCAGGAATAAAGTTTATTGTGAACTGCAATTGGGCAGTTTTTGTTGAGGCAAATTGTACTATAGAGGACATCTTTATCTTATCGAATATATATATCTTATCTTATCTTATCAGATATTATCATATCATATCATATATATCATATCGTATATCACTATCTTTGGGAAGATCCTAACCTCAAAGTTGGATTACCATTTTAACCTTACACTACTAATTAAATAGTAAATCAAAATTAAATATCTCTTTTACTCTTTATTATTATTATTATTTGAAATATTACCTCCTATTAAATTTTATATTATGGTTATAATATGCATGATTAATTGATTTTCTATTAAATGATAAATTATAAGTACTTTGAATATGGAATCCCACATAAAAGCTTTTCGGATTTTATGATTATTCTATGAGTAAAATTGATAACTTCTTATCGTCCTTGTTAATTTCACCTACAAAAGTTAGACATATAAGAGAATTATAGGCATTTCATTTTCTCTTTAGTACTTCCTCATTTACTGTATTTATTTGGGGTGTTATGAATAATAATAAATCAACAATTTCAACACACAATATACAATGACCAAAATCCTTGGTAAGGACATAGAAATACAAAGAGAAGGTCTCTTATTCCGACTCTCTGATTTTTTGACGAATTACCTCTATTTTATATTTCTATTTTGATTGTACGTTGTGTTTTATTTAATCTCTCCCACAACATGTAAATCATACAACATCCTATGATGATGCAACATGATTAATAAGGTAACGATTTCATTCAATTTATATTTTTTAATAGTGATTAAATTTATATTTTTTATTCTGTAGGTGGCCAAATATATCTTTTTTGTGTATCTATCAAGTTCTGTATATATCGTAAATTAAAAATATTCATTAAAGGATCAATTGCAAATGTACTACATATGATATTTAGGATTGAAACCTACTTGTCTGCAATTTCTGATAAAATTTGGGAGACCCCATTTTTCAGTAATCATAGAATTATTATTAGTTTTTAAAAAAAAAGTTATACTGTGTCTTTCAATTTATTTTTCTTACTTTATGTTAGGTCATTTCAAAATATTAAAGAATGTTTCTTTCTTATTGATCAATTTTAAATTTAACTTTCCACCTAACATGTTGAAGACCACAAGATTAAAAGATATTTTTGTATATATATCTTATTTAGTGTAAGATCATAAGGTTCGAGAATCTTCTTTACTTTTTAAAATTTTGTGTCAAATCAAAATCAGGCAAAAAATTAAAATGAAAATGAATAGAGTATTATGTATAGAAAAAGTAAACTTTTTTCATCAATAAGAAAAAAATAATTCTGCATCTCAAAAATAATATTAAATATACTAAAAATTCTATATAATAATAATCTAGAAGAGTAGATTTACAATATAAGAAATTAAAATTTTAAAAGTTACACCTACCATTTATTTTTGTCTTTAGGATAGTGAAAAGTTGTTAAGAAAATTCAAACCTCCAAAGAATGCAACACATGGGAATCTCAATAGAAGGTGTTTTTTGTTAAGAAGATTCAACAATTCATATGCGTAGTTTTTTTTATCTAACAAGAAGAAAAGGTATTATGAAACGTGTGATATTAATAACTTCCATTGATGTAGTTGATAAATTTTGTGAATGGATATAATAAAGTTAACGAAGGAGAGCTATTAAAACCATTATAGAATCCATACAAACTTCAGCTAAAATAATAGTAAAACTCTTATACTAAATCCATCAACACACATAAAACCCACCTAAAATTACTTGATTGAATCCATTAAAACAACATAAAAGAAAAAAATAGAGGGTTAAACCCTTATACCAAATTCACCAACAGACATAAAATCATTCTTACCCAGAACCTAGAAATTGACTCACCCGCTCAAATGCTCATGGATGAAGTTAGTGGACATTCTGTTGGTGGACATTGTGATCAACTAGATATTTGAATGATGTACCACAAGTGTCACACTTGTATCTTCCTTCATTGTGGATGTCTAGGTTATGACTTTGAATACTTATGAGGTTGGGGAAAAGACGACTGTCATAGTGAATGCAGCCATGGGGACGAGCAAGCACATCCAACATCGCCGCAACAACGGAAGTCGACATCAACTCCGCAGCAATAGGAAGAGGCTCAACAATAGGCGCATGTCCTAGAAGATCATCTCCATTCATATTTCCGTTCTCCATGCTAACCATTAGATGCTCAACAATAGATGAAAGAAATGTTTATTTTGAAAGATGAGAAAATAAGTGTCTGACACGAATGAATGATTGCGAACGATTTCACCAAATTGGAGAATGATAACAGGAACATTTCCCAAATAACAATTGGAAGAAAAAAATGAAAGAAACAACAAAAAATATTTTCTTTTTCTTCCCTTAAAAAAAACGAAATTCAAATGGGATTTTTAGACCCACAAACCAAACTCAAACAAATTCAATTTAGAACTCATTGGATAAAGGAGCATATTCTTGTTTCATGAACACATTGGTGTAAATAAGACCAGCCAAACAACCACCAACTAATGGGCCAATCCAGTAGATCCAAAAATCCGGAAAGTTACCAGTGAGATGGTGAGTCAAATATTTCAGTTTTTATGTTATTTCTTTCTTCATATCACCCTATCCACAATGATTTATTCATTTTTCCCGAGAAATTTATGTTCAAAATCTCTAGTTCCGCTATTTTTTGCCTCTATAATTTAATTTGGGATATTCTGATTTTCTTACCATGGCAAGTCGCATAACTGAAGAATGAAAGTTGTTTATCACATGCGTTGAACTAGTATTTCACATACTGGAGATTTATTGGATCTTTGAAGCTGATAGTTCAAACTAAATCTTTGTTGCATTGTATGTAGTAAACCAGTCGAAACCAAAAGTTTTAGAAAATTTTCATCTATATTTGGTTCCAACTCATAGTTTGTCAATTAGTTTATTTTCCCCTGAAGGTACTCAATGTTGTATAGCACAAGATATGAAGTTATAGATCACCTAGCATACTGTGTATGTAATCCTCCCCTATCACATAGATTTAACTAACTTGGTTTTCATGTTAATGCATTTCTCATTTGCTTCCAACCAACAAACGACGTTCGCCGCCGTCGATGCCATCGGTCAGGATCTGGCACAATGGCTTTGCGTGGCTAACTTGTTTAACGGGTTGATGTTTAAGTTATACTAATAAAAAGTTGAGAGAGAAGAGAAAGAAGTCACGTTTTTCGTTTCTTTTCTCTTTTGTTTTCATTGACCTTTTCCTTACACTACAATAAAAATGACTTTTAGCGGTAATAAATAGACACATTAATATAGATTGCTAAAGTTTTTACCGGAATTAGTTAAGTGTCATTAGATCCAATGTCGCTAAAGGCTTTAGGGACATATACAAAGAGTGCTAATTGCCGCTAAAAATACATAATCAGCGGCAATTGAGCTATTCCCGTTAATTAATTGCCACTAAATATCAGTTTTGATGTAGTGTTATTCAACTTGTACTACTAGATATTGTATCCTTTGCTTTATTCTAATTTATTGAGAGAATAATTTGTAAGTGACTTACAAAATTAATTCTCCCTTAACTTCACAACTTCTAATATGAAATGTTATTAAAGAAGAAAACTAGACTTTGTACTGTGATCTATCTCTGGATATCAGAATACCCAAATATATTTGCATCGGGTCTTGAAATAGATTATGTAGTGGAATGTCATCAGAACTGTCACAGCCCATTGAAATGAAATCGACTTATGTGAATAAAAGGTTTTATTCTAAAAAGTGAATATAAAAGGATAAACTGAGTAAATCAAATTTGTCGCTAGCTAGAACTAAGAGGGTCTCCCGTATTAAAAGGTATAAAAAGGTCAAGGAACAAAGCCTCAACTCCTGTTCATAGACAAATTTAGTTAGATGTGCTTAGCCAAAACCACAACATTGAGTTTAAAGCATGTATAAATCTACAAAATATTTTTTACATGGACATCCATATATGATAAACTTACTGTTAAAGATAGCAAATATATTACTCACGTGCATGTACGCATAAGTGTGCTTTCTTGTAAACAGTTTTCATGAACAGGTGGAAAGACAACATCACCACTTGTGTTGCATGTGTTCCATCTCCTTAGTGGTTGCCACATAATGATCATGTTGTATTATCCCATGCTTCCCTTATATGTCAATATTGACAGACTCTGCATCCGAGATCGTGTTATACATAAACTTTAAGGTCATATTATTGTAGCAACTCAATAGTATTGCATATGACCTTGAGCAAAGAATTAAGCTCCCATGGATTTGCACTTGAATAGACCCTATTTATGTAGTATAAGTTCATACGCTAGAGAATAATCAGTTTGAACTTACCTTTTTTGCTTCGCAGGCTTTAGTTTGCTCTCTAGCTTCGGTTAATTTCTTGTCAATTAATTCCTTGCATATTAGGCATTCCAATTTTCTTACAGTCGTATTGTCGTATTTTATTGTATTTGATTGGCAAGTTACCCTTTCCTTTGATCTTTCCCCCGCTCTTTGTTGATGTCATCTATAAAAGAAAAATAGTAAATATAGCGTAAAAACATTTTCAATTAGTTCATTTGAAAGGTACACACTTTTGTTGAAAGAAAAAAAAATCTTGATCCACCTGGTTGGCGTACATGGATCCGTAACAATGGCCCAGAAACACCAAGGTGAAACTTATATGGTGAAAACTGGTGGTTGTGACTTTTCATGGGAGACAACTGCATTCAAATGATGGTAGGTTTGTATATTATCAATTATTATTGTAAGTATTTCAAGCGTCAGAAAGAATGTCAAGTTAGATGTATTAAAAAAGGTAAATCAACAACGTTAAAAATCACAATTTGACTCAAAGGGAAAGTTGTTTTCCTCTCTATTCATGTATATATTCAACCCTACAGAACCCGCTTAGTAGAAAGGAAATAAGTACAATAATTTAAGATCAATGTATTATTTGGCGCTTATTTTACGTTGTCTTTTTTTATCGATTGTGTATTAATTTAAGTTCAATTCAATAGTTAATTTAGTTTACGCTCCAAACTCTTAGGTCGATAGGTTTAGAATTCCATGTATAAATTTTTGGCACTATGAGGATCTTATTCTTGATCAGTTATAGATGTGTTGGTTGAGAAATTTTACTTGTTTTAAATTAGAATAAAATGGGAATGAGAATACTACTGAAGTGTAACACCTCGGCCTTAGAAAGAGCTAAATTTAGAAAGAACTAATTTGGAAAGGTCTAATTGGAGATTTGTTCAAGTTAAGCTTTAGTGGTGAGTTTTGGGTCAACTTCAAAAGACCATAACTTTCGGTACAAGATGATTTAGGTGGCCCATAAGATATCAATTGAAAGGTCTTAGAATCCTCTTTCCAACGCCACCAAGTTTCCTAAATTCCATATTCGGATGAGGGATATATTATAGTTTAAAGCCATCCCGTCTAGCTAAGAAAATCTACCTGATTTAATGAGGGGTATTTTAGGTCTTTTCCTTACCCCATAAGCGTTAAAAGATTTTAGTAATATTTCAAGGGTCTGAACTAATTTGGGTCAGTTTTCACAATACTAAAATACCCCTAATGTTTTAGAGAGAAGTTCAACAGGAGAAAAAGGGAGAAAGTTTAAGCATTCTTCGAATTTGAGGATTTTTGTCAATGATTCAATTCCTTCGCAGTATGTAAGATTTCATAGTGTTGGGTGTGTTCACCCTATCACCAATCATGTAAACTCTTACCCATAACTTCATTCTTGAAGTTGATTATTGAGTTCTTGAGAAGTTCTTGAGTTAAATTGATAAAGTGAGGTCTTTGAAATCCTTGAGGTAAGGGTTTTGCACAATAGTTGAGTTATTTGATTAGTTATTTGTGTGAGTTTAACTAAAAATGTTCTGGGTTATGAGAATTCGTGAATTTGACCTTAGATGTGCAGTGAGTATGAGTTATATCAAGTTTGGGAGGAGAGGAAAAGATCAGGAAAATAATTGCGTCCAAGTTCGCGTTGCGGAGGCGCTTAGAATTTTAGTCCCTAGATAATCATTGTCCTCTCCGCTTTGTGGAGAGGATACATAGTACCTTGCCTTAAAAATTATTTCCCGACAAAAATTTAATTCCATCTTTGCGTCGCGCCACTGTTCTTTAAATTGGGTCTTCACTCGTTCTTATAATCAAGTAACTTAACCCTCTTAAATCATTGAGAGGTCTAAAGTACACTTCTTTATATCACATTTTAAATTCAAGATAGAGTGAAGAGTAAAGTTCAAGGAAGTTCTTTCGAATCATTTTCAGAAGTCTTATACAAACTTTTTCAACTAATTTTAAGACTTGAGTACTTGAGTATGAGGATGAGGAGAGTTGAGTTTCATTTTTCAAAATGAATATATGGGAACTAAGTAATACGAAGAGTAAATGTTTTACATTTAAAATGAGAGGAAGCACCAATTTCCAAATGATGAGGAGTTTTGAATATAATCTCTTTAAGATAACCTTTTGATTAATAATCTCAATGTTTGAGGATGAGGAAATATTTTTAAACATATGAGCTAAGTTATATTATTGGGAGTAGTATTGAGAAACGATATGGGGACGAGTTCAAACAACTCAAAGTCCTCATAAACCATGTAGCCAACGTGGGTGTAAAGGGTCATAATTTTTAGATGATTCCTTATTGCTTTTTAAGCATAACTTAGTGAATCCACTTAGTTGAGGATGTCTTATACTCCGAAAAGGTATAGGACAGTTTATGCAGTATGGGCGAGATGTTGTATCATCACATAGCTCATAGTAATGGTTGTCGGTTAGAAAATCTCCCAAATAAGAGTTCTTATTGTATTTTTAAACACATTTAGTTATTATCTACTGTTTTAAATGCTTTATATAAAATGTATCTTTATTGTTGTTTTTATACTGTATTGAGTTGAGTAGAGTTGAGGTGAGTATGTTTCCTTTTTCCAAGTTCAAGCTTTTATGTTATGTTCAGTATTCCCCTTACATGCTTGTAAATTCAATGTACTGATGCCATTTGGCCTGCATCATTTCATGATGCAGATACAGGTAACCAGGGTCATCAACATGGGATTCGTTGATACCACTTACCATTCGAGTTAGCTTTGGTGAGTCTCTTTACTTCCGGAGGATTCCATCTATGTTTTAATATTTTTTATGACGTCGTGGGTCTTGTACTAACTTTCATCATAGTAATTAGAAGCTTCACAGATTGATAGACAATGGTGTTTTGAGAAGTCTATTTTATTTTCAATTGTTAAAGTTCTAGACTTGAGGTGCCTCTTTTGGCAAGGTAAATGTTTTTAAATATTCTGAGTTAGTTATTTTGAGTTAAAATTTTACTTTTGAGTTCCTCTAATGTTGAGTAAGTCTTCTGCTGAGAATTGAGTCAGGCCAAGATTTCGCTTTGGGCCAGTAATCGTTCTAGAGTGCCGGCCATACCCTGGTTATAGGCTCGGGGTGTGACAAGCTTTGTATCAGAGCACATAGTTCAAGAGTCCTAGGGTGTTTATGAAGCCGTTTCTGTAGAATCATAGTTATTGGTGTGAAGCGTGTCACATCTATAATTAGGAGGCTGTGACATTTAGGAACTATCTCACTTTTTTCGTACTCTCTTCGTGTGATGTAATTATACTCTATAAAGTTTCTATTTAATTTGTTCTTGCGCGTATCTTTCAGATCATGCCTCCACAAAGAGATGTTTGAGGTCATCCTACTAGGATAAATGTTGATCCCCAATATCAAGGGGTCCCCAATGCAACCCGAAGGAGAGGTCACTAACATTGAGTTCCGGGATGCTATCCAGATGTTCAGTCAAGTTGTGACCAACCAAGCTTGGCAACAAAGAGGGAATCAATAGGTTGTGGCGGATACATTCGGGATCCGTGAGTTCTTGAAGATGATGCCTCTAAACTTCACCAGTTCAAGTGTCACCGAGGATCCGAAAAACATTATGGAGGAATTGCAGAAAAGGTTTGACGTGATGCATGTTGATGATGTTGAGCGTGTGAAACTAGCTACATACAAACTCAAGGGTGTTGCTAGAGTCTGGTACGACCAATGAAAGAAGAGTAGAGTTGAGGGTGCACCAATTGAGAGCTGGGTTGTCTTTGAAGAGTCCTTCTTGAGGCGTTTCTTTTCGCGTGAGCTCACAAAGGAAAAGGTAAGATAATTCTTTACTTCTAAGAAGGAATCCATGAGTGTGCATGAGTACAACCTCAAGTTCACTGTATTGTCCTGTTATGCTCCAGAGATGGTTGCTGATATGAGCAGTAGGATAAGCTTATTTGTGTCTGGGTTGTCTCGTCAATAAAGCAAATAGGGTAAGCCTGTGATGTTGATAGGGGACATGGATATAACAAGTCTTATGATCCATATTGTGCAACAACTTGAGGAAGATAAGCTGAGAGATAGAGAAGAGGTCCGAAACAAGAAGTCTAAGACAATAGAAAATGAGTCCGGGCAGCAGAACAACAATGCGAACCGGTCATGTTTTAGCAAAAACAAATGGACCTGCTCCATCATCTGCTAGTGCGCTTGGACCAAAGAACAGAGGTGAGTTCAAGAATCCGAATTGTCATAAATTTAGATCTAGACCTGTACAATATCAAGGTAGTGTGGCACAAGGAGGTAATAGGACTCTGCATGTGCTAAGAATGGTAGGAACCACCCATGAGCATGTCATGATGGCTCCACTAGTTGCTTCAAGTGTGGTCAGAATAGTCACATCATGAGATAGTGTCCTAAGAACACCCATGGTAGTGGTAATAGGGGAAATAAAGCCTAATCTTCTTCCGTGGCTTTGCTAGATAGATCTGCACCTAGAGGAGCTACTTCAGGGACAGGCGGAGGAACAAATTGTTTGTATGATATCAACAGTCATCATAAACAAGAGAATTCACAAGATGCTGTCA
This sequence comes from Solanum tuberosum, assembly GCF_000226075.1. Lineage (NCBI taxonomy): Eukaryota > Viridiplantae > Streptophyta > Magnoliopsida > Solanales > Solanaceae > Solanum > Solanum tuberosum. The sequence goes on along the minus strand of NW_006239100.1, from coordinate 1,052,685 downwards.
CTGGTATGATCAAAGTCTTTACTTTTGATGTTTATCCATTGCTTGATCCTGGTGCGAGTCTGCCTTTTGTGACTCCATATATTGCTATGAGGTTCGATATAATTCTCGAGGAACTTCTTAAGCCCTTCACTATTACCACACCTGTTGGTGACTATACTCTAGCTGAGAGAGTTTATCGTGATTGTACCATATCTGGCAATCACAAGGACACAATGGCTGACACTACTAAAAAATTGTCAAAAAACGACGGCCAAAAGCGACGGACTGCGTCGCTTTTTTGGTCAAAATTGACGGAAAAGCGACGCAGTCACTTCCGTCGCTTTTTAGCTCGTCGCTTTTCAAAAAGCGACGGACTGCGTCGCTAAAAAGCGACGGACAACGTCGTTTTTCAAAAAGCGACGGACTGCGTCGCTAAA
>NW_006239100.1:1052052-1052145 GCF_000226075.1 Solanum tuberosum | reverse complement strand
GGGGCAACAGTGTTAGTTTAGTCGCTTTTCGACTATTTTTTTTTTTGAATTTTTTTTAAAAAGCGACGGAGTCCGTCGCTTTATTTTAATTTT
>NW_006239100.1:1051369-1052012 GCF_000226075.1 Solanum tuberosum | reverse complement strand
TCCGTCGCTTTTCTGGAAATTTATTTTTTGAAAATCCCAGAAAAGCGACGGATAAAACGACACTGTCCGTCGCTTTTCTGGAAATTTTATTTTTAAAAACCCAAAAAATCCACGCTGTCCGTCGCTTTTATAGAATTTTTTTAAAAAAGCGACGAAAAAACCACGCTGTCAGTCGCTTTTCTGGGTTTTTAAAAAAAATTAAAACTCAAAAAAGCGACGGACTAAACCACGCTGTCCGTCGCTTTTTCTGCAATATTTTTGACAGTAGCAGATCTCAGCTTCTGCTGCCCACCTGCAAATTCAATTCAATTCAATTCTACACTATTCAGCCCAATCAAACACACACAATTATAAACAGTCCAAACAAAACATAAAATAACAAACTTAAAATTACATTCAAAAGTATTTAAATCATAAATTAAAGACTTATAAAGTCTTTTAAAATTCGTTTTAAAATTTCAAAAAGTTCATAAATGTCCAGAGATCTAAACTAGGGAGTGAGATCTACATAATCATCCTCATCACTCTCGTCGTCGGTGTCATCAGGAGCCGAAGTAGTAGGTCGACGAGCGAGGTTCATCACTTGTTCTTTGATTTGCTGAACGGTCTCACTCATGCTTTGTTGTTCAGCTACTCTTTTCCG
>NW_006239100.1:1051050-1051206 GCF_000226075.1 Solanum tuberosum | reverse complement strand
TGAAGGCGTCTAACATCGTTGCGAGAGCCCAGACCATGATCCATCTACAAAAATATAGATATTCAATTATATTATAAATAAAATTAAATAATAATTTTACTAGTAGTAGTCCTAAAACAAGTTTAGTATTGACTAAACCACATTAATTAATTTAAC
>NW_006239100.1:1033703-1050950 GCF_000226075.1 Solanum tuberosum | reverse complement strand
TTTATTCCGTCGTTTTTTAGCAGTTTTTTAGTAGTGTGACTTAGTTGAGCTAAATATGGTGTAATTTGATGTTATTCTAGGTATGGACTAGTTTCATACCTGTTATGCCTCAGTTGATTGTAGAACTCGAGTAGTTAAGTTCCAATTTCCTAACGATCCAGTTATTGAGTGGAGGAGTAGTTTAACAGTGCCTAAGGGTCATTTTATTTCGTACCTTAAGGTCATGAAGTTGGTTTCCAAGGGCTTCCTCTATTACTTAGTCCAATTTAATGACTCTAGTGTTGAGACACCACCTATTTAGTCAGTTCCATTTGTGAGTGACTTTCCAGAGGTCTTTCCTGATGATCTTCTCGGAGTCCCTTGTCACGACCCAGGAGCACCCCCAAGTCGTAACAAGGTGTACTCGACCCCGAAGGGGTCTTATACAAACCACATAGTCATTCATTCCATTCAATAATGATAATAGTGAGGAATGAAACACTTATTCACATTCAAACTTCATTAAAACAACTTTAAAAACACACAGCGGAAGTCTAAGTCTCACATGGCCATCTTAGACACAAACAAAAACATAAGTAGGGACACGGCCCTTTACAATAAAAAAAAGTCTATTAAGTCTATTACAAGAACCTTATCATAAAATTAGAATAGAAAAGTCTTGTCCTCGACATATGAGGACATACCTCACTTAAAGTAACTTATCATTCCTTTCTTTCACCTTTGCACAATATTCATACATAAGAGGTATATCATTAATTAAGACATGACAAGGGAAAATAACTCGTAATATAACCCAAGTATAACATGCATAACATATTAAGCATTTAAGAGCCAACATTCTTTAATAACCTCATTTAGGGTACATTCATGTCACAGTCATTAGGATTTAGAGAAACTCACTATGACCCTCTCCAAGCCTACTCGTGCAATGTATAGGTAGCATCCCATACTACTACCTACACTTTGTAGAACCTATCAAGAAACCATAATGAAATCTCACATGATGGGAAGTAAGCATTTAACCGACATAGACCATGAGAGCTTGTCATGGAATCCGGTGTCATGAGTCCCCACACCGAAAAGAGGTGGTCTACTTGCCTAAGGAAGACCGGTATATATAGCTTAATGGATCCACTAGCTTCCTATGCGGGCACATAGTTTATGGGATAAGGTAGACGATCATTGAAACTCATGCCTAACTATTGGGGGAGTTTCCATCTAACCAAATCCGCTCGGTGCTTAGCCTACATTCCCATAGAATAGTTGTTACCTTGACATTATCACATATGAGAGGTGCCATTGGCCTACCAACTCCAAATTACATTTATTAACACGTGAAATGGTGCTTTAAGCCTACCGTTTCAAGGTTCATTTAGGAAAGCTCATTAACTCCTCTTGAAAGGGTGCCATGGGCCTACCGATTCAAGTCTCATCATTAACCTTTATGGAAAGGTGCCATAGGCCTACCGAATCCAAGGTTCATTACTTATCATTAATGGAAGGGTGCCATTAGCCTACCGATTCCAAGGTTCATCATTATCATGATTGGAAGGGTGCTACTAGCCTACCGATTCGAGGATTCCACAACCAACAATATAATCATTTAAACAAGAAAAGGATGCACAAGCTCTACCGATTCGAGATATGCAATAAATTGGAGAATCCTTCATATTCTATCATCAACATTCATGAGTGTCAAATTGAGAAAAATCCTTTCAATAATAACACATTTACTTTCATAACATGATCACATTAGCTCCATTGAATGTCCATTCATAAAATGTCATGTAACACTTAAATTTCTCATACTATGCCTTCAAGGCCATGGTCACAATACATTCCATAATTAAACACCTCCACCATAAGTGGATCAAACCAAGCAAGAACAATTTTATCCATAATATGAGATTAAGCCAACTTACCATCCTCCAAAGCCATAATAACCATTACTCAATTCCCAACAATTCTATCACCACAAGGTGATTCACCCATAATTTGCCCATAAGGCCACAATCCTCAATTCATCCATATACCAACAATTCATCATAAATAGATATACAAAACCATATAAATCAACAATACAATCCGATCTAAACACAATTTCATCAACATTAAATCATAGGCATTAAACCCACTTCATAAGCAAATTCTAGGCTTTTAATGAAAACATGGGTTCTTGAAGAAGTTTCATATAAAATCATCTTAAAATCATAAATACAACTTCAATTCACCAATATAATGACTTTGAAAACATTTTACCCATGAACCCATACCTAGAATAGAAAATAGAAGTTTTGTTCTTTGAAGACTTTTGAAACCCTTTTTAATGGACTCCTTGAAGGAAAGATAATCAAGGATCAAGGGTCACCATACCTTTGTTAAGATTCCCCAAGAAAATTGATGAAGAAACCACCTTCAATCCAAGCCCTAGCTCCAAGTTCTTGACCTTCTTAAATGGAGGATTGTAGAGAGAGAAATATTTGAGAGGAGTTGGGTTTCTTTTTAATTCTAATTGGAATGACTTAAATGGAAGAATTTTGGTCAGAAAGGGTTTTATAATTGCTAGGAAATGTAAAGAATAAAAGGGACTCAACTTAGGAAAAGAATTAAGGACTCACAAAGTTAACTAAAAGTTTTCACTAAACCCGTCTAAGTTCGTCCTCTTAGACACTGATTCACTATTTTGGGCATAACTTTTTACTCCGAGATCGTTAAAGGGAAAACTCGGTGGCGTTGGAAAGAGGACTCATATACCTTTATTGGATAGGTAATGGTCCACCTAATTCGTTTTGAGCTAAAAGATATCATCATTTGAAGTTGACCCTAAAAGTCGTAACTTTAAAAATCTGCCCCTTGCCCGTATGTTCCAGTGGGATTACCCAAAGGCTGGTCAACTGGGCAGTCCACTAGGCTAGCGAGCTAGGCTAGGTCCTTGCTTGCACCCTAGGATGCTACCTAGCTCCATTTAAGTTCTAAAACAGCATAAACATCAACCTAAGCTCCCACTAACCCAAACGTCAAGGCTCAAGTTCATTCTATCATTTTCCGAGTCGTTACATCCCTCCTGAGAGAGAAATAGACTTCGATATAGATATTTTTCCTAATACTTGTCCTATATATATTCCGCCATATAGAATGTCTCCAACTGAGTTGAAAGAGTTAAAAGAGCAGTTGAAAAACCTTCTTGATAAAGGCTTTATTCGACCCAATGTCTCACCTTTGGGCGCTCCGCTCTTATTTGTGACGAAGTAAGATGTTTCACTTAAGATGTGTATTGACTACTGCCAATTGAACAAGGTTTTCATAAAGAATAAGTATCCCCTTTAAGAAATGATGATCTTTTCGATCAACTCCAGGGAATCACCTATTTTTGTAAGATAGAGCACACATCTAGCTATCATCAGTTGAGAGTAAGGGAGAGTGATATTCCAAAGACAACTTTCAACACCCGCTACGGTCATTATGAGTTTCTATTTATGTATTTTGGTTTGACGAATGCTCCTGCAGCATTCATGGACCTTAGTAATAGAGTGTTTAAGCCTTATCTTGATATGTTTGTTATCGTATTCATAGATGACATTCTGATTTATTCGAGGAGTGAGGAGGATAATGCTAGTTATCTTAGAGTAGTTCTCCAAACTCTCAGAGATAGAGAGTTGTATGCCAAATTTTCTAAGTGTAAGTTTTGTCTTGAGTCTGTGGCGTTCTTAGGCCACATTGTTTCTGGTGATGAGATTCGAGTTGACACTCAGAAGATTAAGGCGGTGCAGAACTGGCCTAGATTCACATCTCCAACTGATATTATGAGTTTCTTGGGATTGATTGGTTATTATAAAAGGTTTTTGAGGGGTTCTAGTCTATTTCATCCCCATTGAAAAAGTTGACTCAAAAGACATCAAAGTTTAAATGGTTTGACGGGTTTGCGAAAATCTTTTATGAATTGAAAACGCGTTTGACTACTACCTCAGTGTTGGCCTTACCGAGGGTATGCAAGGCTTTGTTATGTATTGTGATGTGTCAAGAGTAGGATTGTGTTGTGTATTGATGCAGAATGGCAAAGTTATATCTTATGCCGCCACACAACTTAAGATTCACGAGAAATATTACCCAACCCATGATCTAGAGTAGGTTGCTGTAGTTTTGCTTTGAAAATATGGTGTCATTATCTCTATAGTATTCATGTTTATGTGTTCACCGATCACAAGAGTCTTCAGTATGTGTTCCGTCAAAAAGAGCTTAATCTTACACTTAGAAGGTGGTTGGAGTTACTCAAGGATTATGACATGGGTTTTCCATATCACCCAGGTAAGGCTAATGTTGTTATTGATTCTTTGAGAAGGTTATCTATGGGTAGTACTTTCGATGTTGAGGAAGGAAAGAAGGAGTTAGCCTAAGATGTGTATAGACGTGTACGATTGGTAGTCCGGTTAATGGATTTTAATGAAGGAGGAGTAGTGCTGATGAATGGAGTTGAATCATCACTAGTGTCCGAAATGAAATAAAAACAAGTCCAAGACCCTGATTTTCTTGAATTGAAAGAAAATGTTCATCAACAAAAAATGATGGCATTTGAACAAGTAGGAGATGGTGTATTAGGGTATCAAGGAAGCTTGTGTGTACCAAAGGTGGATGAAATCCAAGAGAGGATCATGGAGGAAGCTGATAGCTCTAGATACTCTATCCATCTGGATTCCATAAAGATGTATCGCGACTTGAGAGAAGTCTATTGATGGAGTACTATGAAGAAGTGTATTGCGGAGTTTGTTGCTAAGTGCTCGAATTTCCAACAAGTCAAGGTAGAGCACTAGAGGCCCGTGGTATGGATCAGAACATAGAACTTCTGTAATGGAAGTGGGAGATGATCAATATGGATTTCATGGCTTGTTTACGTCAGTCTCGAAGGTAGCATGATTTGATTTGGGTGATTGTAGATCAAATGACTAAATCAACCCATTTCTTGCTAGTAAATACTACCTATTCAGCAGAAGATTATGCCAGATTATATATTCAAGAGATAGTTCAACCTCATGGGATTCTAGTGTCTATCATTTAAGATAGAGGTGCATAATTCACCGCTCAATTTTGGAAGTCCTTTTTAAAAGGTTTTGGTTCGAAGGTAAATTTGAGTATTGCTTCCCATTCTCAGACTGATGGTCAAGAAGAGTGCACAATTAAGACTTTAGAGCATATGTTGAGGGTGTGTGTGATCGATTTCAAGGGTAATTGGGATAATCACTTACCTATCATTGAGTTTACTTACAACAACAGTTATCACTCTAGGATCCAGAAGGCTCCTTGTGAGGCTCTTTATGGGAAAAGATGTAAATCTCTTATTGGATGGTTTGAATTTGGTGAAACTGGGTTGTTAGGACCAGAATTGGTTCTTCAAGCTATGGATAAAGTGAAAATCATTCAAGAAAGGTTGAAAACAATGCAAAGTTTGAGATGGATGATTGGGTGTACTTTAAGGTTTCACCCATAAAGGTTGTTATGAGGTTTGGCAAGAAGGGGAAACTTAGTTCCCGGTATTTTGGTCCTTACAAGATATCCAAGAGGATTGGCAATGTAGCCTATGAATTGGAGCTACCATAAAAGTTAGCCGATGTCCATCCGGTATTCCACATTTCAATGTTGAAGAAGTGTATGAGTGATCTTTTACTTATTATACCTATTGAAATTATTGGTATTAAGGACAACCTATCTTATGTGGAGATTCCCATTGAGATACTTGATCATCAGGTTAGCGAATTGAGGACCAAGGAGGTAGCATCAATCATGGTATTCTGGAGGAACAAATTTGTTGAGAAAGCTACTTGGGAGGCTGAGGAGGATATGAACAAGAGATACCCATATCTCTTTCATTCTGGAGAAATTCCAGAACAAGGTAATTATTTTTGTAAAACACTCTTTTAATTAATAAGCTATATTGTGTTAAATTGCATTTTGGGTGTTTGAGTTGGGTGTTAGATGTTGCCACCCTTAGTATACATAGAGTGATCTCATTCGAGGGAGAATGTTCCCAAAGGGGAGATATTGTAACACCTCGGCCTTAGAAAGATCTAAATTTAGAAAGAACTAATTTGGAAAGGGCTAATTTGAGATTTGTTCAAGTTAAGCTTAAGTGGTGAGTTTTGGGTTAACTTCAAATGACCATAACTATAAGTACAAGATTAGTTAGTTGTCCTTAATATATCAAATGAAATATTTGTGAATCCCCTTTCCAACGCCACCGAGATTGCTAGTTTCTGAGTTTGGATGAGGGATATATGCCTGTTTGAAGTCAGCCTGTCCAGCAAAGGAAATCTACCTGAATTGATAAGGGGTATTTTGGTCTTTTCCTTACCCCATCAGCTTTAAACATTTTTAGTAATATCTTAGTGGTGTAAGCTACTTTGGGTCAGTTTTCACAATTCTAAAATACGCTTAGGGTTTTAGAGAGAATTTCAATAGGAGAAAAATGGAGAAAGTTCAAGCGTTCTTCGAATTTGAGGATTTTCATCAAGGATTCAATTCCTTTGAGGTATGTAAGCTTTCATAGTGTTGGGTTTGTTTGCCCTCACGCCAATCATGTAAACACTTACCCATGAATTCATTCTTGAAGTTGATTATTAAGTTCTTGAGAAGTTCTTGAGTTAAATTGATAAAGTGAGGTCTTTGAAATCCTTGAGGTGAGGGTTTTGCAAGATAGTTGAGTTTTTTTATTAGTTCTTTGTGTGGTTTTTGCTGAAAAATGTTCTCGGTTATGAGAATTCGTGAATTTTGACCTTAAATTTGCAGTGGGTATGAGTTGAATTGAGTTTGGGAGGAAAGGAAAAGATCGGGAAAATAATTCCGCCCAGGTCCGCTTCACAGAGGCGCTTAGAATTTTAGTCCACAGAAAATCACCCACCTCTCTGCGTCACGGAGAGGATACGAAGTCCTCTGACTCAAAAATTATTTTGCAACCAAAAATTTAACTACATCTCCGCCTCGGGCCAGTGTTCTTTAAATTCGGTCTTCACTCGTTCTTATGTTCAACTATCTTAACCCTCCTAAATCATTGGGAGGTTCTACATTCTAAAGTATAATTCTTGAATTCACATTTGAAATTCAGGATAGAGTTAAGAGTAAAGTTCAGGGGAGTTCTTTCGAGTCATTTTGAGAAGACTTTTACAAACTTTTTAAACTTGTTTTAACACTCGAGTACTTCAGCATGAGGACTAGGAGAGTTGAATTTCATTTTTCAGAATGAATAAATAGGAACTAAGTAATCCGAAGAGTAAATGTTTTACATTTTAAATGAGAGGAAACTTTGATTTTCAAATGAGTTCATGAGGAGTTTTGAGTATAATATATTTTAAGAGAACGTTTTGAGTAATAATCTCAAAGTTTGAGGATGAGGAAATGTTTTTAAACATATGAGCTCAGTTATATTATTGGGAGTAATATTGAACACCGATATAGGATGAGTTCTAACAACTCAAAGTCCTCATAAACCATGTAGCCAACGTGGGTAGCAACAATCATACTTTTTAGATGCTTCCTTATTGCTTTTTAAGCATAGCTTAGTGGATCCACTTAGTTGAGGATGTCTTATACTCCAACAAGGTATAGGACAATTCTAGTAGCGTGGGTGAGACGTTGTATCATCACATAGCTCATAGTGATGGTTGTCATTTAGAGAATCTCCCAACTATGAGTTATTATTGTATTTTTAAATACATTGAGTTATTATCTACTTTTTAAAATAATTTATATAAACTTCATCTTTGTTGTTGTTTTTATACTGTATTGAGTTGAGTATCTATGAGTAGAGGTTAAGTTAAGTAGAGCTGAGGTGAGTATGTTTCCTTTTTCCAAGTTCAAGCTTTATATTATGTTCAGTGTTCCCCTTACATACTCGTACATTCAATGTGTTGATGTCATTTGGCCTTCATAGTTTAATGATGCATAACAGGTAACCAGGGTCATCAATTGGTGCTTCGTTGATACCACTTACGGTTCGAGTTAGCTTTGGTGAGCCTCTTTTCTTACGAAGGATTCCATCTACATTTCAGTAGTTGTCAGGATGTCATGGGTCTTGTCCAGACTTCCATCATAGTTATTGGAGGCTTCATAGATAGATAGACAGTGGTGCTTTGAGAAGTCTGTTTCATTTTAAATTGTTAATGTTCTAGACTTGAGGTGCCTCTTTAGGCAAGTTGAATATTTTTAAATATTCTGAGTTAGTTATTTTGACTTAAAATTTTACTTTTGAGTGCATCTAATACTGAGTAAGTATTCGGTTGAGAGTTGAGCCAGGCCAAGATTTTTCTTGGGGCCAGCAATGGTTCTCGAGTGTCGGCCATGCCCAAGGTGTACGCTCAGGGTGTGACATGAAGTGGTCGAGAAACTTTGTCAAAGGGTTTTTTTTACTAAAAATATCATGTATTGTGATCTTGACGATGTATATAAATAATGTAGAAGCATAAAATAGGGTCTTAGCCTTACCCCAAAATACACATCAGAAATCGCAACGCAATCAAGGCAAAAGGAGAATGTTTAAGAATATCACTTTTTTACCTTCTTGTATATCTAAAGGCTATAGAAAATTAGCTTCCAATAAAGTTGTCTTATTCGTATCTTATCCTTATAATAGGTAATTGCATCTTGTCCAGTAAATAAACTCCTTTAACTAGCTTACAAAAAAGTGGTGTTTGTCGTATATTATCATTATGCTAGGTACATCTTGTTCAACAAATAAGCTACTTTAAGTAACTTACAAAAAAGTGGTGTTTGTCGTATCTTATCCTTATGCTAGGTAATTGCATCTTGTCCATCAAATAAGCTCCTTAACCCCACTAGGCAATCGATCTATCCTATTTTATAAAATGGGTTCATTCCTCATTGAAGCTAATTTAGCAAAATGATTAACCAGTATGTTTCTTCTCTGTAGCAATGAGTGAAGCAAAAAAAAGTATTTCCTATATAATTAGCAGTCTCATCCACGATATTTTTCAGGTTGAGGTTTCGAGAGGTTCTATTCTTCATCATATCAACCACGATCAAGAACTCCAATCAACTATGCCAATTATTCTTCACCTGCTGAACAACATACTTAGAACCTGCTGCCTCAGCAACATAATATCTTTACACTAAATATGAATATAAAATGCAAATATGAACTCTTCAATATTGTCTCTGTCCATGCATCCTATTCTAGCCTTTCCTTCATAAAACTTTCATTTGTGTTAAATTTAATTATCCTCTGCTACAGTCTGTTCCACACCACAATTTTGCGATAAAAACTTGGTCTCAACCTTTCTACCATTTGGCATAGTTCGCTCTAGTGAAGATCCATTTCTAAACTTTGAATGCTTTTTCCATAGCATCTTTGTTGTTCTATCTTATTTTTTGATCCATTCATCTAAGATATAATATGTTTTTTTGCCATATCTAGAAGAGAACATCATCTTCCACTACTCCCACCAAACTAATATAGGAATATTTTTAATCTGTGTATTGCATTCTGTCTAGGTTTCTGTCACCACTCGCATAGGAAAAGTTTAACTTAACTTTGTATACGACTAATGAGTCTGAGATTTGGACTCATTTAGGGCTTTATTTATATAGATTTAGTTTTCTCAAATGCCTAATTTGTGCCACAAACTGATGTTAAAGCATTGATTTTCAGGTATATGGATTAAGGAGCAAAGCAAGGACACTAACAGACAAATAGGAAAAAAACAACTGAAGAAGTGGAGAAAGGCGAGCTTGATGATTGCCAAAAGCACTTAGTGAATCACCAAATGGCTATTCAGTCCTCCTAAAGTCCAAGAGTGCCAACCTTGAGGGAAGAAACTAAGTCGGTGACATGAAAGCAGTCAATGAATCATTGAGCAGTTCTACGATGACAAGAGTGATCGCCCAAAGTTACATGCCCTGAGGATGCTAACAGCCAATGCAAAAGGCGATAGAAGAGAGCCAAGGGCGGTTTGCTGAACCACTCGGCAAACCCGACTTACCTCACCTAATCACCCTGCGTGGCTAATTTTTGGTAACTATGACTTGGAATTTGAATTGTTAATTCATAGGGGAGAGTGTAGAGATTGTAGAGAATTAGTCCAGAAGAGTTTTCTATTGAGTTTTTAGAGTTTCTTGGTAGACTTGAAGGTTTCTTCGAACTCAATTTTGAGATTTTAGAAGCGGGTTACTAATTTTCTGCAAATTGGAACATTTTAAAGGCTAAATTACTCTTACTCAGTTGATGGCTAATCAATTTGGTAATCATTTTTACCTTTTTATGATGTTTGGCTAAAACCCCAATTCTTGGAGTGTGATCATGTGATTATGTGTTGAATTAGTTTATAGGTATTGTTAATTACTAGTTTAAATGCTATATTAAAGTGGATTTAATCATTAGATGAGGTTTCATTTATGAATTGTAGTTGCAAATGTAGTTCTAATTTGGTGTTCTTGGCTTTCGAGAGAGAGATGTTTTGGAACTAAGGTTTTTGATTATTGATTTGTATGTGTTGGGTTGATATGGGTTCAGCTCGAGAGAGTGAATCCTAAATCCGTCCTACCCATCTAGCTCGAGAGATTGGATGAATTAAGTTGTGGGTTGTTCTTAATTGCTATTCTTGTTGATGTTCGAAAGAAATCACATGATTCGGGGTAGTTGTTCGAGAGAAATCTATCTTTCTTATAGTCTAACCTACCCACTTATATTTAGTTGTTTACTAGTTGTTTCAATTACAATATGCTGAAATTTTCTATAATCGATCACATCCTGAGAATTATTCTACATATTGTTATTTCAGTTTTTTGTGACTTCGTTGTAGTTGATAATTGCAAACAAACCCCTCCCCCCCATCTGACATTCGTGTCACCCCTTTTGACTTGGTTCATGTTTTTTCGATAAATTCTATTACTATAGCTAGTTAGATCATATTTGTACTTCTTAATTGAATTGAACATGTACCGCTCCCTATGGGATTCAACCCCAACCCAATTGTTGGGTTATATACTTTTAATGATCGCATGCACCTAGAATTGGATGAGGTGTGTTTGAAACGTTAATAATAATGGCATCGCTTCCGAGGAGTGGTGTTGTTTAAATTTCTTTTAGTGAAGTTAAATTGTGATCTTTTTAGTTTTAGTTGAATCTACTTACTTCAGTTTTTGGTTTTTTGTGTTGCTTGTGCTGAACAGAGGAAGAGATGACTGTAAACGAAAGAAGAGGTAGCCAAATGGGCCACCGAGACAATATTGGGAACCTTAATGATGTAAATGACCCAATTCCATTTGTTGGTGTGGGTGCAATACGTCTGCCTCCAATGGAAGGGAATGCCATCTTCCATATCATAAGCACAATGTTGCAGCTCCTCCAAATGAAAGGATTATATGAAGGATTGGCTCATGAAGACCCACATGAGCATATTCAAAACTTTATCAACGTTTGTGGTCCGTTCTCATTCAAAAAGTATCACAAGAATCAGTCTATCTCAGGTTGTTCCCATTCTCTCTTATGGGCGAGGCTAGTAAGTGGTTGGCTAAGTTGCCAAAGGGTTCCATCACTTCTTGGAATAAGCTTACTACTGCATTCTGTGTGAGATTCTTTCCCCCTTCAAAGATGATGACCCTTAGGGATAGTATCCAAGGTTTCAAACGCTTGGAAGGTGAATCTATCCATGAGACGTGGCTAAGGTTTAAGAAATTGGTACTTCAATATCCAACCCACGGGTTGTCAAATGACATATTATAGTAGTATTTCTATAGGATCCTTGACCGCGTGAACAAAGGAGTTGCTGATCAACTTGTTCTCGGTGGTATAAAGCAGCCGTCCTATGAAGTAGCATCTCAACTTCTTGAGTGTATGACCAAGATCAATAGGGCATGGTACACTCGTGAAGACCAAGTCTCTCTTCTCACATTCAAAATAACAAAAGAGCATATCGAAAAGGATCAAGAGAGAGACCAAACATGGCCAAAATAATGACCCAGCTGGATCTATTGGTGAAAAATGTGATGGGTAGTGGTATGAAGAGTGTTAATGTTGTTGTTATTGGTGGAGTGAATCCCTAAGATGCTCAATTTGAAAGGCTTTACAATGAGGAAGTGAACTTCCTATCTAATCAAGGAGGTTGATATTGGCAAAACTATCCAAGGCCGGGGGAACCCGAGTTGGAATATAGATGAGGGATTGAGAGATCGTGACAGACAATGGTGTGATCGTAACGCCACTTGGAAGGAAAGAGAGGGTGATAAGGACAGGTACATCCCACCCTATGAGCGTCAAAAGCCCAAGGAATTTGAAAATATCCATACAGAAGACATGCTTTCACGCATTCTCAACAAAGTTGAAGGAATAGACAAAGTGTTGAAAGGGATTAAGGAGGATGTCTCTACACTTAATCAGACGGTCACCTCTCATTCTGTGTCAATCAACAAGTTGGAGACCCAAATGGGTCAAATTTCTTCTCATTTGAATCCAAAGCCAAAAGAGGGCCTACCAAGTGATACCTTGGCAAACCCGAGAATGATCCGTAAATGGGTACTTACTTTGTGCCACGACATTAACTAAGGTGCTTCTTAGGAGGCAACCCAAGTTTTTAATACATTAATTTTTAATTTTTAATAACGGTTGTTGATTGTGAATGTTGAAAAGTGAAAAATGTTGGAAAATGGGTAGTTTAGCAAGAAAAAGTCTATTTGGTACACTGAACAGGTCGGCGAGCCATTATTTGGATCACCGTTGGAACCACCAATATTGAAGGGGAACTCTATAAAAATCGGCGAGTTCAAGGCTTAATTGGCGACTCGCCGAACAGGTCGGTGAGCCTCGATTTTGTTCGTCGTTTAAACCCCCAATGTCTGGGAGTCATGTAAGACTCGGCGAGGTAAAGTACCACTCGGTGCATCGCCGAGTGGGTCGGCGAGCACGACTTACTCCACCGATGGTGCCGCAAACTAAAAGATTTAGAGGCCAAATGGTTTAAAATTTAAAAATCCTTCATTTTCTCTCATTCTCAACTCTCATACCCTCTCACCAAATATTTAATCTCCTTAGTTTATTGTTTTACCCGTATTTTTGTGTGATTTCGTACTTGAAGTTGGGGAACTTTGCCGTCTAACTTTTCAAAGTAAAAATTCGGCATAAAGGTTAGTTTTCTGAACCCCGTACTTTATGTTTGTGGTTGAACTCGAATGCAATAAATAAAATTGTAGTTGATTTGTTTTGGGTAATTAGTATAATCGTGTGTAATGGATTGCCCATATTGAATTCAATTGCGTGCCTAAATGTTTAAAATTGATCAATTCCCATGTCTTGTTCATTACAATTGGTTCAAAATTGTTGGGTTGAGGTTTATTTATGTTTGTTCTAGTGGGGTGACTTCTAAGTAACCGTGAATTTTGCTACATGACGTAATTTTCCCAATGATGGAGAGTTCGACATCATTCTTAAAGGCGAAAGTCATCAAATGGCCAATTTTGGCCATATTGGGGGAAGTCTTAGTACCTCGAGGACATGGGTCATATGGGTCTTCCTCTAATTTAGTAGTGTTGGTGTTTTATTTTGAATTCGGGGGTTGCGGGCTTGAGTTTGAAGTGTTGGGTTGAAAAATGGCACGTTGGGTTGTCTGGCGAGCTACGTCGAGAACGTCAGTTGTTCGGCGGTTACCCGAAGTCCCCCTCAGATAACCCTTCAATTAAAATGTTGGTTGATTTTGTTCTGTAACTTTCGGTGAGATGCCTGAGCTTGCCGAGTTCACTCGACGACTCACCGTAAGGTCTTCTTGATCGCCCTTTCTGTGCCCCTAACTGTTAAAATACATAATAACTTTCGCCGGTCAAATCTTAGATCGCTAATTAGTGTCAGCGATTCGCCGGATGGCCCTAAACATCGCTGACATGTCTTGATGTTGGAAATTTTTCGACTTGGTACTTTCATCGAGCCCGATTTTGCTCGCCTAAGTGACTCGCCGACTGGTTTGGCGAGTCTTTCTGCAACTTAATTTCTGCATTTTCCTTCAATTATTTCTAACATGTTTCTATGTGTTTTGCATAAATAGCTAGACCCAAAGTGCAATGAAAAGACATGCCGCCCCGCAAGTGGGCAAAAGGAATCACCATAAATGAGGATGCAGGTGCATCCAAGCCAAAGGGAGTCAAACTCCCTACAAAGGGAGGAAAAGGCAAAAGAAAGGGCAAGGCGCCCATGGTTGAGTCACCGGAGGTCAACTCCGACACTGAGGGAGTCTATGAGACTCACCTCACTTCATCAGACAATAAGGGAGAGTTCCAAGATTCTCTGGCTCTCATCTCTGAGCCTGAGGATGACCAACTCCTACTTTCCCAGAGAATAGAAATATGCTCCAATGGGATTCACGATTTGTCCGGGTGCCTCAGACTTCTCCTCTTCCCCAACTTCAGCTTAGACTTTGGTCCCAGCGCCACCTGTACAGGGTCCTCCTCCCCAGTTTCTCAACAGACTAAAGGTTGAGGAACTGAAGACTATTATTGAGGAGAAGAGGTTGTCTACATATGGTGTGGTGGACAAGTATCCAGAGATATGAAGCACCCTCAAGTCCCACAAATTCTAGATTTTCACGAAACCCCGGGGTTCCTACATTCCTAATTGGGTCCGGGAGTTCTACTCATCCTACGAAGACTTGGTACCACAAGAAAATAGGAAGGCATGTACCTTCAAACCAATGGATTATGTGGTTTTTCGGGGGAAGAAGGTGAAATGCCATAGTGATGATATAAACGTCGTCTTGGGATGCACTTATAACTTTGCAGATGACTATCAGAGTATGGTCAAGAAAATGATGTTTGAGGAAACGAAAAGTTGGTTGGCTCCTATACTTTTTGACAGTACTCCTAGGTGGATTGAGGTTGGAGTGCCAATAGAGAACAAGGATCTCAATGTGGCAACACAGTATTGGTTTGGGTTTATTAGTAGTACAATCATGCCATCCCAGAACGACTCTATCCTCCTCCACACAAAGGCGGCTACCGTGGATCCATTATAGCTAGGATTAGCATCAACTTAGGAGCAATCATTTG
This sequence comes from Solanum tuberosum, assembly GCF_000226075.1. Classification (NCBI taxonomy): domain Eukaryota; kingdom Viridiplantae; phylum Streptophyta; class Magnoliopsida; order Solanales; family Solanaceae; genus Solanum; species Solanum tuberosum. The sequence goes on along the minus strand of NW_006239100.1, from coordinate 1,035,920 downwards.
GTAGGAGATGGCCATGAGGGCTAGGCAGCGCTAGACATCTCTCCCTTTTCTGGTGTTGATCTTCGAGTTGTGCAGACGGGCCCGTATTTTGTGAGATAAAAAAATGGATGTGGAAATAACTCCCACCTCCTCTACTGTCATCCAGCGTATTGACGCCGAGTACTTGAAGGACGAAGGTGAGAGAAGGAGAGCAGCTCCAGTGGACACATCCCCGACGATTGATACTAATACATTACTAGCAGAGGCAGTGTTGCCTACTCCGGCCACTGGACCTTCAGGTACTTCTAGCTCTTCTCCCTTTGAGACTCCAAGTTCTTCTGCTACTCCCCTGCCCCCTAGATCTACTGTGGGTACTTCTGCTTCCAAGCCTCGACTCACCTAGTCCATGCTCCTACAGATGGGTCACTTAGCCCATTCTACTAATGTGTATGCCTCTGAGCTAGAGGCTATAGTTCCAGGGATGATTGAGAGAGCTCTCACTGCTGCATTGAAACCACTCAGAGATTCTATTAATGCCCTCACGGCGAGGATAGAAGTTTGTGAGAGGGGTCATGGAGCTACTCATGAGGTGACGACCTTAAAGGCCGCGATTGCGGAGTTTAGGAAAGATGTGGACCAGCTGAAATCCACTGATATGTCTTTATTTTTCGGCCTGTGGAGATCCCTGATGACATGAGCATTGATATTCTAGCTCATTCTGATGTGCCTCTGGCTACCACCGGAGAAGAGGTTAGAGCTGATGATGTGGCTGCAAAGTTCGAGGCTGAAACTGATGACGAGCAACTTGGTGTTTAGGAGGATACCATCTATGAGGGCTTGACTTATTTCGAGGAGCCTATGATACATTCTACTATTCAGACATCCCTGAAGGATACCCCTATGGGAGGCTCTAGGTTCTTTCCCCCTTCAAAGATGATGACCCTTAGGGATAGTATCCAAGGTTTCAAATGCTTGGAAGGTGAACCTATCCATGAGACGTGGCTATGGTTTAAGAAATTGGTACTTCAATATCCAACCCACGGGTTGTCAAATGACATATTATAGTAGTATTTCTATAGGATCCTTGACCGCGTGAACAAAGGAGTTGCTGATCAACTTGTTCTCGGTGGTATAAAGCAGCCGTCCTATGAAGTAGCATCTCAACTTCTTGAGTGTATGACCAAGATCAATAGGGTATGGTACACTCGTGAAGACCAAGTCTCTCTTCTCACATTCAAAATAACAAAAGAGCATATCGAAAAGGATCAAGAGAGAGACCAAACATGGCCAAAATAATGACCCAGCTGGATCTATTGGTGAAAAATGTGATGGGTAGTGGTATGAAGAGTGTTGATGTTGTTGTTATTGGTGGAGTGAATCCCTAAGATGCTCAATTTGAAGCGCTTTACAATGAGGAAGTGAACTTCCTATCTAATCAAGGAGGTGGGTATCGGTAAAACTATGCAAGGCCGGAGGAAAACCCGGGTTGGAGTAGAGATGAAGGATGGAGAGACCGTGACAGAGAATGGTGTGATCGTAACGCTACTTGGAAGGAAAGAGAGGGTGATAAGGACAGGTATATCCCACCCTATGAGCGTCAAAAGCCCAAGGAATTTGAAAATATCCATACAGAAGACATGCTTTCACGTATTCTCAACAAAGTTGAAGGAATAGACAAAGTGTTGAAAGGGATTAAGGAGGATGTCTCTACACTTAATCAGACGGTCACCTCTCATTCTGTGTCAATCAACAAGTTGGAGACCCAAATGGGTCAAATTTCTTCTCATTTGAATCCAAAGCCAAAAGAGGGCCTACCAAGTGATACCTTGGCAAACCCGAAGAATGATCCGTAAATGGGTACTTACTTTGTGCCACGACGTTAACTAAGGTGCTTCTTAGGAGGCAACCCAAGTTTTTAATACATTAATTTTTAATTTTTAATAACGGTTGTTGATTGTGAATGTTGAAAAGTGAAAAATGTTGGAAAATGGGTAGTTTAGCAAGAAAAAGTCTATTTGGTACACTGAACAGGTCGGCGAGCCATTATTTGGATCACCGTTGGAACCACCAATATTGAAGGGGAACTCTATAAAAATCGGCGAGTTCAAGGCTTAATTGGCGACTCGCCGAACAGGTCGGTGAGCCTCGATTTTGTTCGTCGTTTAAACCCCCAAATGTCTGGGAGTCATGTAAGACTCGGCGAGGTAAAGTACCACTCGGTGCATCGCCGAGTGGGTC
>NW_006239100.1:994600-1025042 GCF_000226075.1 Solanum tuberosum | reverse complement strand
GCTTTACAATGAGGAAGTGAACTTCCTATCTAATCAAGGAGGTTGATATTGGCAAAACTATCCAAGGCCGGGGGAACCCGAGTTGGAATATAGATGAGGGATTGAGAGATTGTGACAGACAATGGTGTGATCGTAACGCCACTTGGAAGGAAAGAGAGGGTGATAAGGACAGGTACATCCCACCCTATGAGCGTCAAAAGCCCAAGGAATTTGAAAATATCCATACAGAAGACATGCTTTCACGTATTCTCAACAAAGTTGAAGGAATAGACAAAGTGTTGAAAGGGATTAAGGAGGATGTCTCTACACTTAATCAGACGGTCACCTCTCATTCTGTGTCAATCAACAAGTTGGAGACCCAAATGGGTCAAATTTCTTCTCATTTGAATCCAAAGCCAAAAGAGGGCCTACCAAGTGATACCTTGGCAAACCCGAAGAATGATCCGTAAATGGGTACTTACTTTGTGCCACGACGTTAACTAAGGTGCTTCTTAGGAGGCAACCCAAGTTTTTAATACATTAATTTTTAATTTTTAATAACGGTTGTTGATTGTGAATGTTGAAAAGTGAAAAATGTTGGAAAATGGGCAGTTTAGCAAGAAAAAGTCTATTTGGTACGCTGAACAGGTCGGCGAGCCATTATTTGGATCACCGTTGGAACCACCAAGATTGAAGGGGAACTCTATAAAAATCGGCGAGTTCAAGGCTTAATTGGCGACTCGCCGAACAGGTCGGTGAGCCTCGATTTTGTTCGTCGTTTAAACCCCCAAATGTCTGGGAGTCATGTAAGACTCGGCGAGGTAAAGTACCACTCGGTGCATCGCCGAGTGGGTCGGCGATCACCGGCGAGGTAAAGTACCACTCGGTGCATCGCCGAGTGGGTCTGCGAGCACGACTTACTCCACCGATGGTGCCGCAAACTAAAAGATTTATAGGCCAAATGGTTTAAAATTTAAAAATCCTTCATTTTCTCTCATTCTCAACTCTCATACCCTCTCACCAAATATTTAATCTCTTTAGTTTATTGTTTTACCCATATTTTTGTGTGATTTCGTACTTGAAGTTGGGGAACTTTGCCGTCTAACTTTCCAAAGTAAAAATTCGGCATAAAGGTTAGTTTTCTGAACCCCGTACTTTATGTTTGTGGTTGAACTCGAATGCAATAAATAAAATTGTAGTTGATTTGTTTTGGGTAATTAGTATAATCGTGTGTAATGGATTGCCCATATTGAATTCAATTGCGTGCCTAAATGTTTAAAATTGATCAATTCCCATGTCTTGTTCGTTACAATTGGTTCTAAATTGTTGGGTTGAGGTTTATTTATGTTTGTTCTAGTGGGGTGACTTCTAAGTAACCGTGAATTTTGCTACATGACGTAATTTTCCCAATGATGGAGAGTTCGACATCATTCTTAAAGGCGAAAGTCATCAAATGGCCAATTTTGGCCATATTGGGGGAAGTCTTAGTACCTCGAGGACATGGGTCATATGGGTCTTCCTCTAATTTAGTAGTGTTGGTGTTTTATTTTGAATTCGGGGGTTGCGGGCTTGAGTTTGAAGTGTTGGGTTGAAAAATGGCACGTTGGGTTGTCTGGCGAGCTACGTCGAGAACGTCAGTTGTTCGGCGGTTACCCGAAGTCCCCCTCAGATAACCCTTCAATTAAAATGTTGGTTGATTTTGTTCTGTAACTTTCGGTGAGATGCCTGAGCTTGCCGAGTTCACTCGACGACTCACCGTAAGGTCTTCTTGATCGCCCTTTCTGTGCCCCTAACTGTTAAAATACATAATAACTTTCGCCGGTCAAATCTTAGATCGCTAATTAGTGTCAGCGATTCGCCGGATGGCCCTAAACATCGCTGACATGTCTTGATGTTGGAAATTTTTCGACTTGGTACTTTCATCGAGCCCGATTTTGCTCGCCTAAGTGACTCGCCGACTGGTTTGGCGAGTCTTTCTGCAACTTAATTTCTGCATTTTCCTTCAATTATTTCTAACATGTTTCTATGTGTTTTGCATAAATAGCTAGACCCAAAGTGCAATGAAAAGACATGCCGCCCCGCAAGTGGGCAAAAGGAATCACCATAAATGAGGATGCAGGTGCATCCAAGCCAAAGGCAGTCAAACTCCCTACAAAGGGAGGAAAAGGCAAAAGAAAGGGCAAGGCGCCCATGGTTGAGTCACCGGAGGTCAACTCCGACACTGAGGGAGTCTATGAGACTCACCTCACTTCATCAGACAATAAGGGAGAGTTCCAAGATTCTCTGGCTCTCATCTCTGAGCCTGAGGATGACCAACTCCTACTTTCCCAGAGAATAGAAATATGCTCCAATGGGATTCACGATTTGTCCGGGTGCCTCAGACTTCTCCTCTTCCCAGCTTCAGCTTAGACTTTGGTCCCAGCGCCACCTGTACAGGGTCCTCCTCCCCAGTTTCTCAACAGACTAAAGGTTGAGGAACTGAAGACTATTATTGAGGAGAAGAGGTTGTCTACATATGGTGTGGTGGACAAGTATCCAGAGATATGAAGCACCCTCAAGTCCCACAAATTCTAGATTTTCACGAAACCCCGGGGTTCCTACATTCCTAATTGGGTCCGGGAGTTCTACTCATCCTACGAAGACTTGGTACCACAAGAAAATAGGAAGGCATGTACCTTCAAACCAATTGATTATGTGGTTTTTCGGGGGAAGAAGGTGAAATGCCATAGTGATGATATAAACGTCGTCTTGGGATGCACTTATAACTTTGCAGATGACTATCAGAGTATGGTCAAGAAAATGATGTTTGAGGAAACGAAAAGTTGGTTGGCTCCTATACTTTTTGACAGTACTCCTAGGTGGATTGAGGTTGGAGTGCCAATAGAGAACAAGGATCTCAATGTGGCAACACAGTATTGGTTTGGGTTTATTAGTAGTACAATCATGCCATCCCAGAACGACTCTATCCTCCTCCACACAAAGGCGGCTACCGTGGATCCATTATAGCTAGGATTAGCATCAACTTAGGAGCAATCATTTGGTAGGAGATGGCCATGAGGGCTAGGCAGCGCTAGACATCTCTCCCTTTTCTGGTGTTGATCTTCGAGTTGTGCAGACGGGCCCGTATTTTGTGAGATAAAAAAATGGATGTGGAAATAACTCCCACCTCCTCTACTGTCATCCAGCGTATTGACGCCGAGTACTTGAAGGACGAAGGTGAGAGAAGGAGAGCAGCTCCAGTGGACACATCCCCGACGATTGATACTAATACATTACTAGCAGAGGCAGTGTTGCCTACTCCGGCCACTGGACCTTCAGGTACTTCTAGCTCTTCTCCCTTTGAGACTCCAAGTTCTTCTGCTACTCCCCTGCCCCCTAGATCTACTGTGGGTACTTCTGCTTCGAAGCCTCGACTCACCTAGTCCATGCTCCTACAGATGGGTCACCTAGCCCATTCTACTAATGTGTGTGCCTTTGAGCTAGAGGCTACATTTCCAGGGATGATTGAGAGAGCTCTCACTGCTGCATTGAAACCACTAAGAGATTCTATTAATGCCCTCACGGCGAGGATAGAAGTTTGTGAGAGGGGTCATGGAGCTACTCATGAGGTGACGACCTTAAAGGCCGCGATTGCGGAGTTTAGGAAAGATGTGGACCAGCTGAAGTCCACTGATATGTCTTTTATTTTTCGGCCTGTGGAGATCCCTGATGACATGAGCATTGATATTCTAGCTCATTCTGATGTGCCTCTGGCTATCACCGGAGAAGAGGTTAGAGCTGATGATGTGGCTGCAAAGTTCGAGGCTGAGACTGATGACGAGCAACTTGGTGTTTAGGAGGATACCATCTATGAGGGCTTGACTTATTTCGAGGAGCCTATGGTACATTCTATTATTCAGACATCCCTGAAGGATACCCCTATGGCAGGCTCTAGTGGAGCTCATGTTGATGAGACACCGGGTAGTGATGCCCAACCCCAGAGTGTGACCCCGGTCACTGATGCCCCGACTGAGATGCAAACTTCACCCCAGGCTTAGCCTGGTAAGATGATATTTTTACCTCCCTCTTTGTTGGTTTTACTGATTATTTTTGTTTTAGTTGCGTTTGAGGACAATTGCTTCTTTTTGTGGGTGGGGTGAGGTATTTCCATACCTACCTCTTGTGATTTTGTTATCTTTGTGAATAGTGGGCTTTTGTTGATCTATAGATGCGTTTTGATCTTAATCTTGTGGATGTTTTAGCTTGTGGCCAATTGTTTTGAATGAAAATGGTTTTCAACCTAATTTTAAATTTTTGCGACCTCTTGTGTGTGTGATTTTGGTTGTTCTTGTGCAAATTTGAGTGTCTATTATGATCAATACGAATGACTTAAATAGTTCTCTTAACTAAAGGAAATGGTTGTGCAGCTACGATGTGGCTAATGAAGTTGGATAGGCAATGTGTGAACTTTTAGCATCTCATTGTGACTAGCCGATTGTCGAATGAATCTCTTGTGATGAGTATTGCACACTAGCTTTATTTTTGTTTTTATACTGTTATGAGTTGAGTATCCATGAGTTGAGGTTGAGTTGAGTGGAGATGAGGTGAGTACGTTTCATTCTTTCCAAGTTCATGTTTTTATGTTATGTTTAGTGTTCCCTTTACATGCTCGTACATTCTATGTACTGAGGCCATTTGGCCTGCATCATTTCATTATGCAGATATAGGAGATCAAGGTCATCAACTGGCGCTTCGTTGATACCACAACAGTTCGAGTTAGCTTTGGTGAGCCTCCTTGCTTCTGGAGGGTTCCATTTACATTTCAATTTTTGTTAGGTTGTCGTGGGTCTTGTCCTGACTTTTATCTTTGTCATTTAGAGGCTTCATAGATAGACAGAAGTAGTTCAGGAGTCATTTCATTTCTATTGTTAATGTTCAAGACTTGAGTTGCCTCTTTTGGCCAGTGAATGTTTTATTTAGAATATTCTGATTATTTATTTGAGACAGTTGAGTTACATCTTTGCTTTAGAAGTTCATTTATTGTCGAGCAAATCTTTCGCTGAGAGTTGAGCAAGGCCAAGGGTTCGCTTGGGGCCAACAATGGTTCTCGAGTACCGGCCAAGTCAGGGTGTAGGCTCAGGGAGTGAAACTAACAGCAATCATCTTGTACACACTTTCATTTGTAGTTAGTTGTCTTGTAGGACAACTTCATATATTTCCTTGATGTTATTTCAACGTCTGCTCGTTAGGGCGGACCAGAATCTTATCAATAAAATCACTGCAAAATATTTGATTGTACATAGCAAGGTTCAATAGTGCCTCAAATTGACTGATATATGGAGTTTCATCATGAAGAAGTTCGCCATCCATCTCTTGAGATCGAGTAGATCTTTATTTATGTCAAGCGATCTCATTATCATTGGAATACTCAATGAATCTGATTTATCCACATAAAATCGCATAAAAACTTTTATGTGTATGTTGATTGATGGACATCATTTGTCAAATTCACAATCTGTAGGTTAAGAAAAAATTGTCTTTCTGGAATCTTTCATTTTATATTCCCTTCTAAAACACTTAACAACTTTTGAAAGCTCTTTAAGAGAGCTAATAATGTTTAAGTCATCAATATGCACAGTTATTATAAAAATTTGAGATCTTGGCCTTTTCATAAAAATGCAAGGACAATTAGGGTCATTTTTTGTACCCTTTCTTCCTTGATTATTTCAATCACTACATTAAAAATGATCTTTAGCGGCAATTAATAGCAATTGCCACTAAATATGTATTTTTAGCGGCAATTAGAACTCTTTTTGTATGTCCCTAAAGGCTTTAGCAATATTGGATCTAATAGCACTTAACTAATGCTGGTAAAGACTTTAGCACTCTTTATTAATGTGTCTATTTATTGCTGCTAAAAGTTATTTTTGTTGTAGTGAATCCATATAAGTATTCTTGAAGCTTTATAGAAAAAGTTTATTTCAACTTTTATATGTTTTAGACACCTTGATTGCTTCATGCATTTTCATAAAACCTTCAATATTATCTAGCTAGACATGATAATTATTCATTATATACATTCAAATTTTGTATATTGCCAGATTAACACAAATCTCATTGCATCCACCATACGAGAAAATGTCTCCAATAATGTCACAATTTTTGCAACAAACCTTTATGCCCCAAGGCACAAGTTGTACTTGATATCTTACGGTTACACCATCTCATAATTATTAATTTGTGCCCCACTGACACTATACCCTGACTTATGGACTATCACTTTAAAACATCACTTTTCTAAGTGAAACAAAATATACTTGAAATATGCATTTTACTTGGCCAATCATTTATCTGTCCACACTGTATGACATATTTGAATTCAAAATCCTTGTCACAATTTATATTATTGAGCGCTACTTCATATCAAAGATACTTCAACGGTTATTTGATATCGATTCCAATATGACATAACATATCGAGATCTCTTCATATTTCATCTTTTTCAGGTACCTGAATCTTTTTGAAGGTTTTATGAAGTGTTATGTCGTGGTGCTATTTTATAGGACTTGCCTCATTATCATGACTATATTGACCATTTGCTCATCTCCTTCTTCAATGAATTTTACATTTGGAACTGATTGGTCTATTACGCTTCAGCCGTTTCATAGACACTATCCTCAAAGACTTCTCATTGGAGCATTTGCAGCTGAATTATAGCATATGGTCAGTAAATTTATCTTGCTGAAGATTTGCACCATTATGCAAAAGAATTATCCCTTGAACTTCAAGTTCACATTATTTTTTAACGATGAGCTAGATAATTCATAATTCACCTCACATATAATTTTCAGCTATAAATCATCTCTCGCCCTAATGTTAGAATCCCAACATCATTTGGGAATTCATCTTTGTGCGTGGTAGAGCAATTAAATCATAACCGCACATTCAACGTTTTAGATCAAAATCAGTTGGTTCCCGACCCTGAACCAATTTTGATAGAAGACCTTTGTTGGCTTGATACATACAAGTGTTGCTACATGTTAAATAAATCCATCTCATGCAAAAAATTTTTTGGGGAGATTTATTCTCATAACTAATGGTTTAGCTATAATTGGAGGCATACAATTTATGCTAAACCAACCAGCATTATCAATATAATTTCATGCTATGCAACGTGCTCTTGATCTAAGAATTTGAGCAAACGACCTTACAAAAATCATTTTGTAAGTGTATATCGAAGAACATGTGACTATCAAATAAATGTAATTATCAAAATCATATAATTGCAGACGGTCCACATGATGCCATGGTCATTATAATGATCTTTTTTCTAGTAAATACATATAGACAAAGAAGAAAAGTAGATCATAAGGGAAAAAATGTAGTGTTAAAAACAAAGAGTTCTACAAATGAAATATTTGATGAAAAATTTATAGGATTTAGATACTACATGGATCAAATTTGTGACCATATTAAAAGTAAATGTGGGGCTACAGAAATCAAATCCAGATACTTATACGCCATTGTTGATATGCATTGGTCCTAACCACAAGAAAAATCTCCACTTGAGTCAATGGAGAAGTACAAATTGTTTTTCCTACAACGGTTTCTCCAGCGGAAAGAGGGGCTTGATGTGAAAAAAAAACACATTAGTGCATAAGATAGGATCGAAGATAAAGCACTAAAGTATTATGATGATAACATTGACAATGATATTGTTGGCGAATTTTCAGAAATGTTGTTGCTTGATGGTTGTTTTGTTGTTGAATTTATTCGAGATTACTATAAAGACGAGGTAAAAGAAGGGATGTCATCAAATTGGTGTGGATGATGAATCAAGTATGTCGATACATGGTGTTACTAGAAATCCAACTCCCTTTCTTTGTGCTTACTGTGCTTCATGATATTGTATTTTGGTATTTTCACGATTTAACAAACTATGGAGAAATAGGATTTGGTAAAGGGACTTGATCCTTCGAGTAGAAACAACATAAATACAAGTAAATGGAATAAAACTGTAAAGCATCCAAAACTGCAGTGTAGGTGGAAATGGTAGTAGAGGCATAGAGTCCTCGTCCAATGGTGTCATGCCCCGAGGCTACCTCCTGGACGTAAACACGGGACCTAGGATCAAGAGTGACTCCAAGCTAACCTTGCTAGCATATCATAAGCATACTTAAAGATAACTGAATTAAGAAAGAATTGTGCGGAAGCTTAAAAGATCATGAAAGCTGAAATGATAGGGAATACCCATTGCTATCTGAATAAATGATATATGAGTTTAATGACAACTAAAATATCAAAATCCAAAGCTAAAACTGAATCTAACTATGTTTGAAATAAAGCCTATAACGGACTAGAAATGCTGGCACATGCCCCAGTTAAATCAAGAAAAACTGAAACTAAGGACTGAAATGTAGAAAGGAAACATGTATGTCGTCCTCGGAGAGTGGGGACTCACCACTGATATTGCTGAGCTGAAGATAGGGAACTGATCTATGCGTGATCTGAAAGTTGAGGACCTAAACATACATCACGAGAAGATGTAGCGTAGAGTATGCGTCAGTACTTGAAAGGAACTGAGCATGCAAGACAGAGTAAAGCTAAACAACATACATATCTAAATAAAGCATATAACTGAGCAATGATGTAAGATAAGCATGATATTATACCTAGGACTGAGTTTCCCTTTCTTGCCAAATCTCATCACCCCATTCATAGGTGACCCTTTCAGGAAAACCCAATCATCAATTTGGAACTCTAAGTCCCTTCTCCTTACATTTGCATAATATTTCTGGCGACTCTGGGCTGTCATAAGTCTATTTAATGAGCTAAACTTTCTCCATAGTATCATGAACCGAATATGGCCCTATCAAGGTCTCTTCACCTACTTCAAACTAACCTACTAGAGATCTACATCTACGTCCATACAATGCCTCATAAGGGGCCATTTGAATGCTAGAATGGTAACTATTATTGTAGGCGAACTCTATAAGAGGAAGGTGATCATCCCAAATACCCTTGAAATCGATCACGCAAACTCTTAACATGTCCTCTAAGGTCTGAATGGTAAACTCTACTTGACCATCCGTCTGTGGATGAAATGTTGCGCTAAGATTAACCTGAGTACGAAGACCTTTATGAAATGACTTCCAGAAATGAGAGGTAAACTGAGGACCTCTATCTGAGATGATAGATAAAGGAACCCCAGGCAACCTGACTATCTTATTAATGTAAAGCTTGGAATAGTCCCCCACCGAATCTGTAGTCTTAACAACCAAAAAGTGTGCGGACTTACTAACTCTGTCAGCTATCACCCAAATGGAGTCATGTTGTCTACGAGTATGAGGTAAACCTGTAATTAAGTCCACGCTGATCACTTCCCACTTTCAAGTAGGAATGTTGATCTCTTGAGTAATACCCCCTGGTTTCTGATGTTCTACCTTCACTTGTTGGCAATTAGGGCACTTAGCCACAAATTCCGCTATATCCTATTTCATACCATTTCACCAAAAGACTTCTCGAAGATCACGGTACATCTTAGTGGCGCCTAGATAAATAGAATACCTGGAGTTATGGTCTTATGCAAGAATCTGTTTTCTCGACTCACCCACCTTAGGAACACATAATCGACCCTGAGAGCGAAGCACACCATCTCCCCCTTGGGAGAAAACCTCAAATCTCTGTTGATGAACTGCACCCTTTAGTTGAAGTAATATCGGATCACTGTCTTTCTTTTCCTTAACCTTCGCTACCAATGAAGATTCTGATCCATTCTGAACTATTACACCACCATATGATATGCTCATAAGGTGAACTCCCAAGTGAGTAATCCTCTGAACATCCTTTGCTAGTTCTTTCCTTTCTTCCTCAACATGTGTTACACTACCCATGGTTAGTCTATTAAGATAATTTGTAACTATATTGGTCTTACCAAGATGATAAAGCACATTCATATCATAGTCCTTGAGGAACTCAAGACATCTCCTCTGACGAAGAGTCACCTCTTTCAGGGTGAACAGATATTGAAGGCTTTTATGGTCTGTGAACACATCTACGTTAACACCATACAAGTAATGTCTCCAAATCTTAAGTGCAAACACTACTGCTGCAACCTCGAGGTCACGAGTCGAATAATTCTTCTCATGCACCTTCAGCTGTCTAGAAGAATAAGCTATAATCTTACCTCACTGCATCAACGCACACCCTAGGCCAACTCTGGATGCATCATAATAGATCACATAACCGTCTGAACCCTCTGGTAGAGTCAAAATAGGAGTTGTAGTCCACCTAGTTTTCAGTTCTGCGAAGCTTTTCTCACAATCATCTGACCACTGAAACTTAACCTTTTTCAGAGTCAACTTAGTCAATGGAGAGGTTATGGACAAAAATCCTTCCACGAACCTTCTGTAATAACCAGCCAAACTTAAGAAACTTCTAATATCTATAGGAGAGGTAGGTCTAGGCCATTGTTTCACTGCTTCTATTTTTCCGAGAATCCACTTGGATCCCTTTGCTAGACACAATATGCCCAAGGAAAGCAACAGATTGCAACCAAAACTCACATTTGCTGAACTTAGCGAATAACTGGCGATATTTGAAAGTTTGCAAGAAAAGCCTCAAATGAGTCACATGTTCTTCCTCATTCGTAGAGTAAATGAGGATATCATCAATAAAAATGATAACAAACAAGTCCAAATACTGAATGAACACTCTGTTCATCAAATCCATGAAAGTTGCAGGTGCATTGGTTAGTCCAAATGACATAGCTACAAATTCATAATTACCATACCGAGTTCTAATGGTTGTTTTCGGGATGTCAATATGTATGACTCTAAGCTGATGATACCCGGATCTGAGGTCTATCTTTGAGAAATGACTAGCACCTTGAAGTTGGTCAAACAAGTCATAAATCTTGGGGATAGGATAGTTATTCTTGACTGTGACTTTGTTTAACTGCCTATAGTCAATGCACATTATGAGAGATTTTTTTTCATGGATAACACTGGTGCACCCCATGGGGAAATATTGGGTCTAATGAAGCCCTTATCTAGAAGGTCTTTCAAGTGCTCTTTCAATTCCTTTATCTCAGCTGGAGCCATTTTGTAAGGAGGAATAGAAATAGGCTGGGTATCTGGAAAGAGATCAATTCCAAAGTCGATTTCCCTTTCGGGAGGAACTCCAAGAAGATCTTCTGGAAACTCATTAACTACTGGAACTAACTCAAGAGTTGGGGTTTCAGAGCTTGAATCCTTAACCCGAACTAGATGATAGAGATTATCTTTCTAGCCTTAAGGTAATAAATGAATCGACCCATAGAAGCTAAGCTACTGCCCTTCCATTCTAATATTGGTTGGTCTGGATACTCAAAACGAATGACTCTAGTTCTACAATTGATTCAGGTATAACAAGAATGTTACCAATCCATGCCTAGAATGATATAGAAATCTACCATTTCTAACTCTACAAGATCAGCTCAGGTGACTTTCTAAGAGACTGTGACAGGGCAATTTCTGTATACCCATCTAGCTATAACTGGGTCACCGACTGGAGTAGAGACTGAGAAGGATTCTGAGAGAGTTTCTAGACTCACATCAAAGTTGACTTCTATATACGGAGTTACAAATGAAAGAGTAGCCCTTGGATTTAACAAAGCATAAATATAATGACTCGTAACGTATCAGTGACTACATCAGGAGAATATTTATGATCCTGGCAAGCTTGAAGAGCATACAACATATTTTGGCACTGACCGCCACATATACCAGATGAGTTACCCTACTAAGTTGGGCGACCTACTGGTGTTGTTGAAGTTGTAGACAAAGCCCTACCATTATTGCCTCCTTGACCCTATTAAGAAGAAGGACAATCTCTCAACCTATGACAAGACTGACCACACCCAAAGCATATTTCCTTTCCTGCAAGACACTCGCCTGGATGGTTCTTACCACACTTTGGACAAGTTGGGAAGATTCTGGTGCCTGAAATACTCCCCTGAGACTTAGAGCCTAATGCCCTACCTTTATGATCCTGTGAGCGATTTCCACCACCCGATTTCTGTTGAGAATAATAATAGTTGCATGTCCTATCCTTCTTAATATCCTTAGCATGTTCCCTAAGTTTATCTCCTTCAACATGCTGAGCATGAGTCATGAGCTAGAGATGTTCATATTTTTCAGCAACATAGCATTTTTAGGATTTGTTTTAACTAAGTCGGATAGGACCAGATTCGGTTCATCATGCCATAGAAAAATTTCAGATCATTAGAGATAGACTTAACACAGCCCAGAGTTGCCAGAAATCCTATGCAGATGTAAGGAGAATGGACTTGGAGTTCCAAATTGATGGTTGGGTTTTCCTGAAAGTGTCATCTATGAAGGGGGTGATGAGATTTGGCAAGAAAGGGAAACTTAGTCCTAGATATGTAGGCCCTTACAAGATCTTGAAAAGAGTTGGTAACGTGGCTTATGAGTTAGAGTTTCCAGCAGAACTAGCAGCAGTGCATCCGATTTTTCACATTTCCTTGTTGAAGAAGTGTGTGGGTGATCCAGCATCTATAATACCATTGAAAAGTGTGGCTCTGAAGGATAGTCTCACTTATGAGGTTGTGTGAGTTGAGATTCTTGATCGTCAGTTTTGAAGGTTGAGAAATAAAGAAGTCGCTTCAGTTAAGGTTTTGAGAAGGAGTCAGTCTGTAAAGGGAGCTACTTAGGAAGCAGAAGCAGCCATGAAGGCCAAGTATCCTCATATCTTTTCTTGCGAATTCATTCCAGCTTGAGGTAATAGTTCATCTTCAGTTTTTCAGTCATTCATGCGTAATTTCAGTCTTAGTATCATGTTTCTTCAATTTGTACTTGCATTTTCAGAGTATTTGCATGTTCTTGGAACTTAGTTCCATCAGAAATTGGTTTCTAGTTATTGGTAGAGTTTGCAGCTTTTTCCCTCCCTATCCAGCCAGTTTAGACTTCATTCGAGGACGAATGTTCCCAAGGGGGAGATATTGTAACACCTCGGAAATCAAACTTAGAACTTTTAGCAAAAAACCAGTAGAACCTGGTGAACCACGACAGGGTTCACGGACCCTGAACCGAACCACGGTCTGTCGACCTATCTGTGGACTCACACCAGCCTTGAAGTGGTGGACCACGGGACCCTTCACGGGCTGTGTACCACCACACAAATCGAGGTAGCTTCCATAAAGTCAATCCAGAATAGCCCCTAACCTAGGTGAAGGACCACGAGGACCTTCATGGTATGTAATCCTTCACACGGTTCGTAAAGTGGACCGTAAAGTGGACTGTAAAGGCCCAAAACCAGCAGCTACTCGACCAAGGACCATGATCAGCTTGATGGTTCGTGGTCCCTTTGCTGGTCCATCAGAGGGGTCGTGGTCAGCTGCGTCAGATTTTAATGTACGGTCGTTTGGGTCTTTTCCCCTATATGTTAGACCCCTAAATTACGTCGTTTAACCCTAAAACTACGTAGTTTTGGTCAGTTTGAGCCTAGTAAATTAATTAGAACATATTCTAATCTATCTTTCACCAAAATCAAGAGAAACTTAAAGCAAATTAGAGAGAGACGTTGAGCAGCCCTCCAAGAAAATGCAACAAGGATTTCATCAGTTCCAGTCTCGAAATCTAAAGATTCCTCCATTAATTTCATCACAGGGTATGTCGGATTTCACTAGTGGGTTCCTTTCACCCATTAGGTCCCAAGAATTCAGTCAGGTTCCTGATTCCCTCCATATTATCTAGACCTAGGGTTTCTAGAATTTCAGTATATTATTATGAATTAGTTAGTTTAATGTACCTAATCAAATTATCATGTAGTAGTATTGTAATTGCCTAGATTCATGCATAAACTTAGAACCCTAGTTATGTAGTTCTTTTTGTTCATGAATTACATTAGCTAGGACAGATAAACAAATATACATGGCTTAGTTGTTGAATGTTTCATTATCATATATACATGTTGCATTTTAAGTTAGCATGTCAGATCTAGTTTACTTCAGTTATGTTATACATTTCATATATTCAGTAGGGAGTAGGCTTTATACCAAGTTGGACTAGGTTTTGTCACCTTAAGTCTCAGATATACGTGCCCCTGTAGGTTATATGTCCCCTATGTGGGCATCAGTTTAGTGATCACGCCAGTCATGCCTCAATGAGGCGTATACATCGGACTCCACATTTAGTTCATGTGATTTTACGTCAGTTATCAGTATGTCCCACAATCAAATTCTATTGCATTGACCAGGTTATCAGTAACAATTCAATATTCAGTTTCAGCATGTTATAAACTTGGTCATTGCATTCAGTTAGTTCATGTTCAGTATTTCTAGTATAGTAGCATGATTATCTTACATCATTGCTCAGTTATATGTTTTGTTCAGTTATATATGTTGTTCAGCTTCACTCTATCCTACATGCTCAGTACCTTTCAAGTATTGACACATACTCTGCACTACATCATTTCGTGATGTAGGTTCTTATCCTCAGCTTTCAGTTCACGCATAGATCGGTTCCTGATCTTCAACTCAGCAGTATCAGTGGTGAGTCCTCATTCTCTGAGAATGACAAACATGTTTCCTTTGTAAATTTCAGTCTTTAGTTTCAGTTTTGCTAGATTTAGCTGGGGGCATGTTCAAGCATTTCTAGTTAGTTAGAGGTTTTATTTCAGATATAGTTAGATTTAGTTTTAGCTTTGGAGTTTGATATTTCAGTTCTCATTAAACTCACAGTTTATTTTCAGATAGTAATGGGTATTCCCCATCATTTCAGTTTACATGGTATTTTAAGCTTCCGCACAGTACTTTCTAAATTCAGTTATCTTTAATTATGCTTATGATAGGCCAACAGGGTTAGCTTGGAGTCACTCGTGATCCTAGGTCCCGTGTTTACATCCAGGGAAAGGTTAGGGTGGGAAGGGGCATACATGCCTAAGCCAGCTAAGATCATATGCTTTATGCGGGCTAGGAAACTGGTGGGGCAAGGTTGTTTGGCTTATTTAGCTCATATTTGGGATGTTGAGGTTGAGTCTTCCTCTATTAAGTCTATTCCTATGGTGTCAGAATTAAGAGAAGGGTTTGCTAATGATTTGCATGGTATGCCTCCAGATAGAGATATAGATTTCTGCATTGACTTGGAACAAGATACTCACCCCATTTCCATCCTTCTTTATCGTATGTCTTCAGTATAATTGAGAGAGCTTAAGGCACAAATCCAAGAGCTTCTTGATAAAGGTTTCATCCATCTTAGTGATTCCTCGTGGGGTGCTCCTGTCTTGTTTGTTAAGAAGAGGGATGGTAGAATGAGGACTGGTGATTTTATCTTAAGCCATAGGGAAGTGAATTGATACCGGAATGACAAGTTATGGGTAAAGGAAGCCCCATTGAGTATACTTAGGGTGTAGAAAATTGAAGATTTTAGTAATAAAGTGCGTATAAAAATTTGGTTGGTCCTTTGAATTTGATGAGTATACATGAGTTTAAGGTGTCATGTTGATGAAAATGTTGACTTTTAGCGATAGTCAGGGTTGACTGAGCATAATTGTAATAAGAATTCGTGGTGGATTGTGACGGGATGCAAATATATAATAAGATTGTTGGTTAAGCGAATTTTGTATAGTAATTACAACTTGCTATTATCCAATGTCATGGTTTTCTAATATTTGGTGAATAACATGGTTGTATGGAAAGTTTTAAGAGATGGTGGGACACCACTCGAATAGAATTTAAAAGAGCTAGAGTTATAATGAAGAAAAATAATAGGATGTAGTATAACCTTTATAGGGAGGCAAGGGAAAGAAAATTTTATTTGATTGCAAAGGCTAAAGAGGTATATTCCGAAGGGTAGATAATTTGGGTTCAGAGAAGCGTGATTTCATTCGTCTTGTTGTGGCTATGGTAATAGTGTCACAAGTATCTCAGATTGGTTAAAAACTATTGGAAAGGACTTGAGAAAGGAGTGTACAAACATTAGTTCGAGTGTGATGATAAGTGCTTTGTTTTTTTTTGAGTTTAGTAATGAGTATGATTGAATTGTTAGTGAGGGATATTGAAAGATCGATGGAGAGACAGTCAATGATAAAGTGAAGATCCATGAATTCATAAAAATCTGCAAGGTACAAGTTAATATTGATAGATAAGAGGATTGTGTTATAGTTAGAATTTACAATTCAAAATTTTCATTGTAAGTCTACATTCGTGGTGATATATTTAGTCAAGGTATGAATTGGCAAGGTGAGAAATGATCATTTGTATCCGGTATTGAGCATTTGAAAGGACTTACACCTGGGTTGTGTCGTAAAGTTTATTACTGTTGATTTTTAAGTACCTAAGAAAGGTTTACATTTAAAAGTGTTGGTTTATAGTAGTGTTCATGATGGTTGTTAGCATTTAGAATGTGGACTTCAGTGGAATGATATGAAGAGTATGTGGAGCCAATTCAATGGAAATGACTGGTATTGACTCTTCAGAGGAAAATCATTAGTGATTTTCAGTAAAATTCTTACGTGAGCGTCTATTTCATTTTATACACAGTGGTGAGTATGTTTCACTAGCTATGATTACGTGTGTTTTCACTTTTGTGGGTGGATCCCTAGTGGTGGATCAGGGGTACCAATACTGCGATGTTCTCTTGGTTGAGTGGGAAGATTGGGAAGATTGGTTATTTTAAATGACATAACTGATGTTGACTTGGAGTTGTTAAAGTATTTTAGTGGTTCTACATGTAACACCTTGCTTATGAGAATTGATAGAAGAGCTACTATGCGTATTTATGGTTGTCCGACAATCTTGATATTCATCTTGTCATTGAGGTCATGTATCGATTATGTGTGGTTGAATGTGGGGATCACTGGGTCCAATTCTACTTTTCTAAAGAGGTGATCTACAATTACTAAATCTAGCATTTTGATCGTTTTGTTGGAAAGTTTGTATGCTTGGACATATCCATCGATGAGTATTTGATTTCTATAGATCAAATTTATAACTTAAGCTCATGCGAATTTGGGTGGTGAGATGGAGATAAGAACTATGATTGTTTGGGTATTATGAGTGTGTGTTGGTTGGTTCATGTTTACCTCTAATTGTGGTGAGTTTTGTTTTAGGATTTTATCATGGTTATGTGAGAAAGAATTCGTCCTAATGTTTGTGTCAAAGTCCTTGATAACATGTTGTAGACATATGTACCATCAACTTCGGTGGTTATTGGGAATATGTTTGTTGTTAGTTAAGTGTACATACAACAATAAATATCACCCGAGTATTGTGATGACTTCATAGAGGCATTGTATGGGAGGATGTGTAGGTATTCAATTGGTAGGTTTGGGGGCGAAGATTATATCAAAAAGTGAGACTAAATTTTGTTAAAAAAGACCTTTTGTATGAGGAAGAAATGATTGAATTTTTTTATCGCAATGTCTGTAAACTAAGGACATGCTAGACAAGTATCCCTAGTTGTTCAGCGATTCAAGTACTACTTTACCCTTACTTTAGCCAGTCTTTCCTAGTTGATCACTCGGGGAAAAGTGAGGGGTAAATTTGTATCTATTGTAACAAGCTGATTTCGTCATTAGCAAAAAGCAAATTGGGAAAGAATTGGGGCCAAAAAACTTTTCGTATTAACTTGAGAATTCATAGACTAATCCAGATTTAGACGAAATCAAAGTCAGTGGGGTCTAGGGAAATCTAGTAACAAATGGGAGATCTAATTATGATTTTGATCACATGAGTGGATAGCTAAGACGTTAAGGAACCCATACAACTTTAAGGAATTGAATTCAGGTGAGTAGAACTCCCAAAACTAATCTTAGCGTGAACGAGTATTTTTTGAGTGTCATGGGATGATGGTGTGTTGTGAAATAGGGGTTTTGAATTCTTATATCTGCTCACTGGTTCCGTGCAAGCTGTTGTGGCGGGTTGGGTACTCCATAGTGGGACATACGCGACTTAGGTTAGAAATAAAACCTCAAAGACGTTTTACTGTGCACTTTTCGACTTTGAGAGATAAGGAATGACCCTTGGTGTGTTCTTGACGGTTTTTCACCATTCTTGAGGCTAAAGGTAAGTTTTTACTCCCCGAATCCATGTTTTGATTCGTATAACTTAGTTTCTTGGGTAATTATCGATGGGGGAGGGTTTTGATCTGGAAATTATGGTGGAAAAAGCCCTAATCTGGAAATCAGAATCATGGGTTTGGTCTAGGGTTATTGAGTTCGTTATAATCCGGACAATTAGACCTTTTATTGTTGATCCTTGCGTGTAAATTGTTGTTTGTAGACCTAGAACAAGTGGAAAGAATCTGAAAAAGGGAAGATTCAAGTGCCTTAGGGAATTCAAGCTTGGATTCGAGGAGGTGATGGTTGTTATTTCATGTTTTGCGTGATGTATGTTAGAAATTGCTTCATTGTAATGCATGTTTATATGTCAATAATGTCTATTGATCACACCTAATGTAATTGAGTATGAACGAATGATTGTATGCCATGAATCAACACTTGATTGTATATGAGGAGAATGTACATTGTGATTGTGATTGTGGCTTGTTGAATTGATCGGGTGTCACCTTCCGACATGCTAACTAGGATCAGTTGCCATGTACTGGCATAAACGTTGGAACAAGTGTCACGTTATGACAAACTAACTAGGATGGGCTTCCACGTACTGGCATAAACATTGGAACGGGTGTCAAGATATGGCACACTGACAATTTGGGTATGGGTTCCATGAGAGGACCATTGAATTGGGTTCCATGAGAGAACCATTGACTTGACCTAACTATATATCTTAAGAATTGTGAAATTGTACATTGTTCGTAAGTGATAATCGATGTGTATTTATATATTCCGTTCATGTATGTGTTTACCTTGTTGTAATTCTAATATATGTTGTGCTTACTGGAATAGCTGTGTGATCCTACCAGTACAATGTGGTTGTGTAGTGATACTACACTTGCTTGTTCTTTGTTGAGTACAGGGAATCTTCAGGCTACTATTGATAGACCTCAGCTAGGTGACTATTGAGTGTGACCGGATTCAAAGGTGAGCCAATTCTTTCAAGCTACCATGGATATTTCTTGTTTAAGTCCACTCTTTTCAGACTCAGACTATTTGTTAAGGTGTTTTTTTAGTTTCGGGGTTCTACCCTTATTCTTAGACTTGTCTCTTATAGAGTTTTGATACAATGACTTTCAGGTTCTAATGGTTAAGACTTCTGAATTAGTTTGGTTAGTTATTTGTTAAAACCTTTGGAGTTTAGGGGAACTCCATTTTTATTGCCATTTAAACTTGCTTCTGTAACTTTAAATGCCTTAGTTTTCATAAACTTTGTTAATTTGGGTTGTAGTAATGGTTGTACAACCGGAGGGCTAGTTTGGGTGCCAACCACGCCGATCTGAGTCATGACATCCTCACCTCAAGAACTTTTCAAGAACTGAAATCATTCCACCTCAAGAAAAAATTACGGATAAAAATGACATGATTGGTGTGTGGGTGAACGAACCCAACAATATGAGAACTTACATACCTTAAAGAACTAGGTTCTTGGCGAAATCTTGGATGAACGCTTGGAATCTTGGACTTTTTCTCTTCTTGAATCTTCTCTCTAAAGTCCTAAACATTTTGGGGCTGAAAGAAACTGATTCTAATCTGTTTAGACCCTAAATTGGGTGTAATTCACACTTAGACTAAGTGGGGGTAAGGAAAAGACTAAAATGCCCCTCCTTAGTTCGGTTGGAAAGGCCCTGTCTAGAGAGGTTGCACTCAAACAGTCTTATCTCCCTCATCTGAACTCTGATTTTAGCAAACTCGGCGGCATTAGTAGGAAGTCCCAAACATCTTTGATTTGATACCTCATGGGCCACCTTACTCATTATGTGCTAAAAGTTATGGTTGTTTGAAATTAACCCAAAACTTAAATGAACTTACGGATGACTTGGATGAATTTCTCTTTAGTTCTTTTTGGAATTCAAGGTACTACATCTAGTGCCCTTAACACTTAAGAAAATTTAAATTCCTGAGTAAAATCTTACTCACAAAGAAGAATCGTTGGATTCTTAGCTCAATTTTTTTTTTGGGGGTGTTACAATTAAATATACTCATATGGATTATATTGTTTAAAAAAATAACTAAAACATTAAATTAAAATTATTTTTTTCACTTCCATCGGAGGGAAAGGGCATATGTTAGTCATTTGTATAACAGTAGGGGTAAATATGAGCCACTTTCATACGGAGGGGCATGTCAACTCTAAATGACAAAGGTTCTTTTTTTACTTCTTACATTTTTACGCTAAAAATAGAAGGAAAAAAACAAAAGCAAAATTAGATAAGGATAAGTTAATACTTCATGGGGAAGAGATTTATAATTCTTTGTAAATAGAGGGCCTTCTTCAATCTCATTACATTTCTTCATGGGCTTAAAATTTGTCTTTCTCTTAATTAGTACATGAGCTTGCAACAATAAGGAACAAATATATTCCTTAATTTTGCGATAGTAAGATATGTATATATATATACCCTTATGTCTAATAAATGGTGCACATATACCCTCGCGCCAACTATGTAAAATAAACTTAGGTGAACAATCACAGTTTATAATTACCCTAAATAAATGTATTTTTAATTAGATAAAATTGCAAGTATGAGTTATAATTTCTTATAAGATTTCATTATACTCTTTTGGTAAAATATAAAAGTCTAATAATATTTTAAATAAATATAGTTTTTTTAATTTCAGTTGTCAATAAAAGAGTTGTTTAATTCTCTGTTTTATTAAAAGAATTATATATATATATCTATATATATTCTTTTTAAAATTCTAATTTCTTTAAGATATTAGCCTTAATGGTGGATAGCTAGATCAAAGGGACATTTCCTTTTAAGTGAAAATAAATGTATTATAAATTCAGAAAAGGGCCTAAAATGCCCCTCAACTATTCGAATTGATACAAAATTACCCTTCATGCACCTTTCGACCCCCAAATATCCCTCACATCAACCTTTTGGCTCATAAATATCCTCGATATTAACCCTCCGACTTGTATTTGCCCTTACTTTTAACACCTACCCTAAAGTTAAATAATTAAATACTTATTTATTATGTCGTCTAATTTGATTGGTCGAAATTTAAACCCTTTTCAAATAAATAATAAAAAACACATATAATTCATATTTTGATACAATACACTTGACTATAATAATCATGAAATATTATTTATTTCATGATATCTTTCCATTAGCCTATTTTAAATCAGTGCCCAATTTATTATAGCTGAACTCATAACTTGGGATCCTCTAAAATGTGCATATGAATGCTCATATTAAATATTTATTTTTTATTAATACAAAATTTTCTATTAATTATTCAATTCTCTTGTTCGTTCCCTCCTTTATTATTATTTTTATCTCCTTTTCTTAATTGGGATATTAGAGACTCAAACTTGAAATGAATTTCCATGTTCATATTCTTTTAATTTATATTATTATCATGATGGGGTTGGGTGGGGAGAGGAGAAAAGATTATTTTTATTCATTTATTTTGAATTTTGGGTACACATAAAAGAAAAAATGATATTAAGTTATCTTTTATTTAACCAATTATTTCTACATAAATGTCCTCATTATTATCCTCCTTCTTTCCTCTATTGTTTTGTAATAAGTTTTAAAAATTAAATTTTATCATGATGGACAACATTCAAGAAGAAGAAAAAGTACAAGAGTGAGGAAGTAAAAGGAGGGGGTGATTTTACAATGGAACCCAAAACTAGGTTAATCATATGAGTTCATATATTAACTAATTTCAAATTATTTTAACGGATACGGGCCTAAAGTACCCATAAACTAAGGGAGTTGGTACTATATTGCCCTTCAATCCACCTTTTATGTGTGGGCTGTTAGAATTAGACATTTTTTAGCCAAAAAATTAATGTCAGGGTATTTGGGGGTCGAAAGGTAGACAGAGGATAATTTTTTACCAATTCAATTAATTAAGGGGTATTTTAGTCCCTTCTCCGTTATAAATTAGATAAAATTTCGACTATGAGTTATAATTTCTTACAAGACTTCTTTATTGACTGTTAAGGTAAAATATAAAAGTTGAATAAAGTTTTTAATAAATAGTTTTTTTTTATTTTGGTTGTCAATCAAAGATTTATTTACGTCTTCTTTTTTATAATTATCTTTTTTCCAAATATTTTATCTCTTTTTCATAATTGGATATTAGAGACTCAAACTTGAAATGAACCTACATGTTCATATTCTTTTAATTTATATTATTACCATGATGGGGTTGGATGGGGAGAGGAGAAAAGATTATTTTTATTCATTAATTTTGAATTTTGGGTACACATAAAAGAAAAAAGGCTATTAAGTTATCTTCTATTTAACCAATTATTTCTATAGAAATGTCCTCGTTATTATCCTCCTTTTTTTCTCTATTGTTTTGTAATAAGTTTAAAAAAATTAAATTTAACATGATGGAAAACATTCAAGAAGAAGAAAAAGTACAAGAGAGAGGAAGTAAAAGGAGGAGTGATTTTAATAGGGACCCAAAACTAGGTTAATCACATGAGCTCATATATTAAGTAATTTCAAATTATTATAATGGATAAGGGCCTAAAGTACCCTTAAACTAAGGGATTTGGTACTATATTGCCCTCCAATCCACCTTTTAAGTGTGGGCAGTTATAATTAGACATTTTTAGCCAAAAGATAGATGTCAGGTTATTTGGGGGCCGAAAGGTAGACGGGGGATAATTTTTTACCAATTCAATTAGTTAAGGGGAATTTTAGTCCCTTCTCTATTATAAATTAGATAAAATTTCAACTATGAGTTATAATTTCTTACAAGACTTTGTTACTGACTGCTATAGTAAAATATAAAAGTGGAATAAAGTTTTTAATAAATATAGTTCTTTTTTAAATTTTTCTTGTCAACTAAAGATTTATTTACGTCTTCTGTTTTTAAATTATCTTTTTTCCAAACAATTTTTTTTAGATTGCTTCAAGATATCAGCCTCGATGGTGGATAGTCAGATGAAAGGGTTATTTTATTTTAAGTGATAAACACTTATGGTTACTAGATAAAAAATAAGTTTGACCAACCAATCATATATATATATATATACACACACTATCACCACCGCGAGCGGGACTGGCACTCGAGAACCATTGTTGGCCCCAAGCGAACCCTTGGTCTAGCTTACTTACTCAGCGGAAGACTTAATTCAACAAATATAACTCTATGTAATAAACTTGAATGTTATAATGGAACATTCAACTTGGCCAATAAGGCAAACTCAAGTCTTAACATAAGATAATGACAACGAAAAGACTAGAGAACTAACATCTAACTGCCTATGAAGCCTCAAAAACAACTAAGATGGATGTCGGGACAAACCCCACGACATCCTAATGAACTAATAGATTAACTGAAAGCAATAGAAAGGAGTTCTCCGGAATGCAAGGAGGCTAACCAACTGACTCTAGAGTGCTCACTCGATCAACGATGCACTGGATGCCGATCCTAGTTACCTGTGTCTGCATCATAATAAGATGCATGCCAACTGGCATTAGTACGTTGAATGTACGAGTATGCGAATTGGAATGCTAAACACAACATAGGCTTGAAAGGAATCTGAAGAACTTACATGGCTCAACACAACTCAACATAACTGAACTCATTTCAATATAAAGTAGTTTAAAACAAGTGCAATATAAAGAAAACTTGTTTAAAACATGATGTCAACTCTGTGTGTATGCAAATATACATATAACTCTGAGATGTATATATAAATACAAATAAACTGTGCATTTAAGAATAAAATTACTTCTCTGGCAGTTTCTCTTACCGACAACTATCACGTAAGAGTTATTGTGATGATACAACGTTTTGCCTCACGCTGCCAGGCCGTCCTATACCTTGCCAAGGATATAGAACCTGAACTACTAAGTGGATCCACTAGTCTATGATAAAAAGCACTAAAGGAATCATCTAAAAAGTATGACCCTTTTATACCCATGATGGCTACATGGTTTATGGGGGCTGTGAGTTGTCTGAACTCTCCCCCATATCGGTGCTCAATACTACTCCCAAAAATATAATATTAGTTCTTATGTTTAAAAACATACTTTTTTCTATGATTTGAGAATAGTGCTCAAAAACTTAGCTCAAAGGCTATCATGGAAATAAAAGTTTCCTCTCTTGCTTCATTTAGAAGGCGATTACTCATTTCTGAAAACTATCCCGAAGGCTCTTTGGAAATCGAGGTTTCCTTTCTTGTTTAAATGTGAAAACATTTTAAATCCTTTGAGAATACATAGTACCCATATACTTTTGAAGAAATGAACTTCAAACTTTACTCTTTAATCTTTACTCAACTTGAACTTTAAGTCTTCAAACAAAGTTAAAACATTTGACAAAGACTTTTGGAAAACTCTAAGAAATTCTCTTGACTTGACTCTTACTTTTCTTGACTTTGATCTTAACTTTCCTTGAATTGGATTATGGATTCAAGGTTCATGACCTCATGTTTATGGATGATTTCATGATGTTTTGATGTACATTAGAGTGTTGGAATCAACTAGAAAACATAAGTATATTGCTAAGGAACAAGTAATAAAAGGTGGGGAATGAGTGGGGAGAACTGGCATCCCTGGCGCTCTGAGAGGCGCGGGGCACTAGTCCTCAAAATTCAGAGAACAAGTTGGGGAGCACTGGTTGGCGCGGTGCCCCAAGGGTGAAACTTCAGAAACCTTTTTGTGGCGCACTGGCTGGCGCGACGCTCCACCTCCTTCCCAGGTGTTTGTCGACTTTTCTTGCTCGTTTTTCATCTCAAAACTCTCTAAACTTCAATGGTTCTTTCCCCAAACACTTAGAATCATTTGTACCCTCAATATACATCATATTATACTTGAAAATCACAACTAACAACATGAATCAGTCTCAAGAAAACTCTAACAAGACAACCCACAAGAAATCAAATGAATTTCATCAAGAACTCAATGATTTACTTTCAAATCTAATAACTTCACTGAAATTGAATCATGATTGGCACATGGGTGAACTAACCCAATGCTATTCGATCTCACATACCTTGTAGGGATCACCCCCGACGAAATTCACAAACTAAACTCGACGATCTTGACGATTCTTGCTTCTCTTCTCGTTTCTCCTCTTCTTTTCTCTTTTCTCCAAGCCCTAGCGTATTTTGGTAAAAGCGTAAACTAGATATAATTCTGATTAGACCCTAACTTAATTACCAAAAATGAGATAAAATAATTGGGCAAGGAAAAGACCAAACTACCCTTTCAAAATCCGGATTGGACTTTCCTTATTCCAACAACCCAATTTCCAAAGGGAATAACTCACTCATACAAACTCGGAATCGTGCAAACTCAGCGGCGTTGGAAAGATCATTCCAAGAGATTTCCTACAATATCTGGAAGTACACCTAACTCATCTTGAGCTAGAAGTTATGGCCATTTGAAGTTGGCCAAAAATCAAGTTAATATAACTTACAAAATTTCCAGATTTTTCATTCTTTCCAAAAATGACAATTTCCAAATATTAGCTTCTTCCTAGTTATTTCAAATTGCGAGATGTTACATATATATACACTAGGTAATTTACCCTCGCTTAGCGGGGGCATAAATAATCTTTCTAAGCTTTTGAACAACCTTTCCAATAATCGATTGTTATAAGAAAAAAGAGAGTAAGTTTTAGTAGGTTTTAAGAACATTTGAACATAAATTGAATGATTTGACATTATCACATATCTCAAGAATTGTAAATATATAATAAATGATTAAAAATATCTTGATATCTAATAATTTTTTTACATAATTTATCATAATATATGTTTGGTGATATAATTGTCCTGTTAAAATTGAGTGTTATTTTTATGTAGCGATGAAGCATCACTGTTTCTATTTTTTTGTATATGAAAAAATAGAATGTGATAATTTAATGGTTAGAATAACTCCTTTTTAAAAAAAATATGTGAAAGTTTTCGATAATCAATATTAGTTATAAATAAGTAAAGACTGTTAAAAAATATTCACCACAACAACATAAAAAAGTTTTTTTTAGAGACAATCTACTTATTTGAGGTCAAACGTTCACCACTTTTCGTTGTAGTTACTTTGGAACTCTAACAAAATTTATAGAAGGAGAAAAATAAATTTGAAGAGCAACAACAAAATAGTATTGTTGACCCTTTTAGAAATTCATTCTTCATTAAATTGCTGCTCTTAAGGCCCTTCTAAATACTTCATCAATGCAACTTTACGACTTTTCAGAAATATGTACGTATAATTATTGCATTATGAAAGTACAAGTAGCTCAAACTATTGGATTCTAGACTCATATTAAAGAAATATTCTCAAACATGAAAAAATAAAAAATGAGTCTAACCTAGATAACTCAAGCGCTCAACAATGACTTGGGATATGATGGACAACAAATCTATGTTAATAAACATATCTTTTGTAGCTTAAAATATTACTTTTATTCATAGTAGGATTTGTTTCATATTCTTCAAATTAAAATTGCCGAAAATAGTCATAACTCACACCAAAAATATTTAGAAGAGCCGAATGAGAAGGCAAAGAAGGAAAACATTAAAATGACCAAATTTTGTCCAAATGAGATCATATACATACCAAACAAAAAAAAGTCAATACAATTTTAAGGACACAACAAAACAACGAGAAAAAGCATACATTAAAGGGAGTAAACTATGAGATATCCAATGATGATAACAAATCATTCTACCAGAGAATATCCTATGTTTTGAAATAACATACCTCAAAAAATTGACTAACACTTCACTCAACTTTTAATCCTTAAAGTACTCATAGTATCTACTAATAAAATTTAGTCAAAATAGATAGCTGACAATATAAAAGCAAAAAAATAATGGCATGCAAAGTTATTAAATCTAAGATGATTTTTTAAAGAACAAAAAATATCATACTTGTATATGAAGGAATAACGTTGTTGATGAAGAAATTAGACATTTGTAAGAGATATTTTTATTGTACCTTCAACAATTCTAGTATAGAAAACTTGCACTACTAGAAAACTGCTAAAAAACGACGGAAGAAAAAGCGACGGACTAAGAGATGTCGTCCGTCGCTTTTTAATTAAAATAATTATTTTAAAATTATTTTACAAAAAGCGACGGACTGCATCTCTTAGTCCGTTGCTTTTTATTAAAAATAATTATTTATAAATTAAACAATAACCACGCTGTCCGTCGTTTTAATTTATTTTATTTTATTAATTAGTTTTTGAATAAAGCGATAGACGACATCTCTTAGTCCGTCGCTTTTTGGTCAAAATATCTAGTCAAACATTTTTAAAAAGTGACGGACAACGTCTCTTAGTCTGTCGCTTTTTTATTAAAATATTTTTTTTTATTTTTTTTTAAAGCGACGGACGGCATCGCTTAGTCCGTCGCTTTTTTCACGGATTTTTCCTAATTAATTATTTTATATAGATAGTGGCACAGTCCGTCTCTTTTTATTAAAAATAATTATTTATTAATTTAAAAAAAGTCACGCCGTCCGTCGCTTTTTATTAATTTTAATTGTTTAATTATTTTTTAAATTAGCGATGGACAACATCTTTATGTCCGTCGCTTCTTGGTCGGAATATCTGGTCAAATATTTTAAGAAAGCGACGGACAATGTCTCTTAGTCTATCGCTTTTTGGTCAAAAATGTTTGGTCAAACATTTTTTTTTAAAAGCGACGGACATAGAGACGTTGTCCGTCGCTTTTTAAAAAATATCTGCACTAGCAGACGCGATTTTCCCCATTTCTCTATATAAAAAACAAAATTGAGAAATATTTTGATTTAATTTTATTAAATTGTCTTCCGGAGAATAGTTTTGTGTAAAATAAAAAATAAAAAAAATTATAATACCGACTTCCAGATGTCAGTAAAATTAAATAGCCTGTACTAAATTAATATTTTCAATTAAATTTAAATAAATCGTCCTCCGAATGACGGTTTTATATAAGTTAAAAAATAATTTAATATAAAATACCGACCTCCCGATGTCAATATTATTTAATTAACATGATTACTTTTTATTTATCTTAAAATTTAATGTCATGATGTCGGTATTTTTTATTATATCTAATTACTTTTAATAAAAAGCGAACATCCGGAGGTCGGTATGTTTAAAATATTCCTATTAATCATAATTTTGCTATTGTGCATAATATTAAAATTTAATTTTACACCTACGATTAATTGTTCAAAAAGTGTAACAATTTTGTATACTTTTACAAATAAAATGTTAGAATTCGTGAAATAAATAAAAAAGTGTCTATAATCCATATTTAGAGTATGAAACTACGTTGATATGAATTAGGAGATAATTATACTTATATTTATAGAGTAATGTACAAATTATATCAGTCCGTCATCTAATCATAAACTTAATATCTCATGTCATGATGTAGTAGAGGTGAAGATCTAACACATAATCCATTCCAGTATGAAATGCTAGATAGTATTATTATATACGTTCGATCTTGAATGGATGTCAAGTGTAGTGATCACCTCCTAATTATGATGACTTGTAAAGGATACTTCATCGGAGTATGAAATACGTTGATTAATTATATATATATTCCTTGAGTAGTTTAAGAAATCAAGTCTTATATACTAGTGGTTCAGATATGAAATACATTATCAATTAAAGAAATACCGATGATCAATTCAAGGAGATTTATATATTAAATTTGATATTGATAAACTTTTGTTGATCAATAAAATTAAATTTATATAATTAGAAGGTATATAATTTAAATTTATAAAATCAACTTGATCAATAAATTAAATTTATTAAATTAAACTTTTGTTGATGTGTAGTTAATTTATATATATATAAATATGGCCAAACACATATACAACCCCTCTAATCGAATTTAAGGGTTAAAATGGAACAAGGCTAAGTTGGAGTGCCAAAATGAAAAATGTGGACAAGTTAGAAGGGTTGTATATGTGTTTGGCCATATATATAATTAGAAGGTATATAATTTAAATTTATAAAATTAACTTGATCGATAAATTAAATTATTAAATTAAACTTTATGTTGATGTGTAGTTAAATATTATATATATGTATATATATGTATATATATGGCCAAACACATATACAACCCTTCTAACTTGTCCACATTTTTCATTTTGGCACTTTATCTTAGCCTTGTTCCATTTTAACCCTTGAACTCCATATTTTACGTTCCATTTTAAGACGAAATACTATTTTTATGATTTATTTATTTTTATATATATTCTTCAATTGCAACTTCTTATTTTAAATCGACATGTGTCATTTAATTTTAGTTAAAAAATTAAAAATTAACAAAAAATAATTCTTTTTAAAAAATAATAATTTCTTTTTAAGAGTGTTATGTATTTTTGTGTGAAAAATAACCGACGAATTTTCTTTCTTTAAAATCACTGACAACCTAATTATAACAAAGTCAGTCAAGTTGTAACATTGTTTAGTAGTGTTATTAGCAATGAACAAGAGTCTTTTTTTAGTAGTGTTATTAACTAAGTCAATCGAGTCTTTTTGAAGATGGGTTTTTTTATTCGTATTGATTCATATTAAAAATTAAAAGTGAGTATTTGCGTTAAATTTAGATAGCCTAGATGATAAGAAAAAATAAATAAGTATGTATATGTATATGTATGTATGTATGTATGTATATGTATATGTATATGTAATTTTAATTAATAAAATCAACCTCAAAAGGTGAGTTTATATTAAAATAAATTAATAAATACCGACCTAAAGAGGTCGGTATATTTAAATAATTATTTTATTTAGTAATATCGACTTCACGATGTCGGTATGTTGACACCCAATTTTGACAAACCTATAAACCCCTTTTCGAAAAGTGCTATTTGGTTAAATACGTGTTTTTTTTAAAATATTCCGAGTTTAAATTTTTATTTGATTTCGTCTAAAAATTATATATTTTAGTTTGCATGCTTTATAAAATTATCGTAAATATTTTTAAAATTATAAGTAAAACTCGGAATAATTATTTTATTCAAATGTTTTAAAATTTAAGTGATTTTTATTATATAAAATGTTATAATATTTGTAGTATTTTAATTGGATAACATTTCTTTAATTTTTCTCGAAATCATTTAATTTTTAGCCCATTCTAATCAAATTCCTTTCAATTCTAGCTTTTTCCTTATTCAATTCATTGCAATTCTAGCCACCTCAATCCAATTTCGTTTTTCAATTATAGCCTCTTATATCAATTTTAGTTGCAATTTTAGATATTCATTCATTGCAATTATAACCCTTTTTGTCCAAATCTTGAAACATTAGTTTAAATCTTAACCGTCCATCCTTTAAGTGAATCCTAGATCAAATCCTAGCCGTTCATCTTAACTAATCCAATGGCTCAAGTTAAATCTAGTAACCTTCCTATTTTTGACATAAAAAA
>NW_006239100.1:993775-994511 GCF_000226075.1 Solanum tuberosum | reverse complement strand
CCTCCCGTCGCCCTCCTCCCGCCGCCCTCCTCTTCTCATCTCTTCTCTCCTT
Source organism: Solanum tuberosum (assembly GCF_000226075.1). Taxonomy (NCBI): domain Eukaryota; kingdom Viridiplantae; phylum Streptophyta; class Magnoliopsida; order Solanales; family Solanaceae; genus Solanum; species Solanum tuberosum. Next base: position 994,459 of record NW_006239100.1, on the reverse strand, counting down.
GCTCCCTCCCGTCTCTTCTCACCGGCGAGAATGGCGAGACAAATCGCCGCCTTTCTCTTGTCTCTCCAATCAGCGAGATTTCGCTGCTCTGTCTCTCCCTCAACTGCTCCGGCCAGCGAGCTCCAAGCAATCAACATCAACAGCCGGCGAGGAGAGCAACATCATCTCCGGCCAACTGACCCCGACCTCGATCCACTGCCTTTCTCCTTTAATTGAAGGTTAGGGTTCCATAATATTATTTTTAATTTCTTTCAATTTGAGTATTTAATTAGATTTTTTTATTGATTGTTAGTTTGATTGATTGTTAGTTAGTAAGTGAATGATTTAGGGGTTTTTGATGGTTAGTTTGAATTAGGGATTATTTGATTGTTAGTTTGTGTTTGTTGATTGTGAAATAAAAATTTTAATGTTGGGGTTTGTTTGAATTAGGGTATCTTAGGATTTGTTTGAAATTCGGTATTTCTTGAGTTAATTAGTTTGATTTTGGAATTGTAAGATTAGATTGAATTAGGGTATTTAAGGAGTTCGAATTTATGATTTTAGCACTAGTTAGATTTTGGGATTTTAGGACTAGTTTGAATTTGTGATTTCAAGACTAGTTTGAATTTTGAATTTAGGACTAGTTTGAATTATTATTGAAGTTGAACTTAGAATTTGAACATGAACTTGAACTTAGAACTTGAA
>NW_006239100.1:992920-993478 GCF_000226075.1 Solanum tuberosum | reverse complement strand
GAACTTGAACTTAGAATTAGAACTTGAACTTGAACTTAAAACTTGAAATTAAAACTTGAACTTATAATTAGAACTTGAACTTGAAATTAGAAATTGAACTTGAACTTAGAACTTGAAATTAGAACTTGAACTTAGAAATTGAACTTGAAATTAGAACTTGAAATTAGAACTTGAACTTAGAAATTGAACTTGAAATTAGAACTTGAAATTAGAACTTGAACTTAGAAATTGAACTTGAAATTAGAACTTGAAATTAGAACTTGAACTTAGAAATTGAACTTGAAATTAGAACTTGAAATTAGAACTTGAACTTAGAAATTGAACTTGAAATTAGAACTTGAAATTAGAACTTGAACTTAGAAATTGAACTTGAAATTAGAACTTGAAATTAGAACTTGAACTTAGAAATTGAACTTGAAATTAGAACTTGAAATTAGAACTTGAACTTAGAAATTGAACTTGAAATTAGAACTTGAAATTTGAATATTGAATTTGTTAATTAGTGTATTGAATTAGAACTTGAACTTGAACTTATAATTAGAACTTGAACTTGAAATT
>NW_006239100.1:988096-989323 GCF_000226075.1 Solanum tuberosum | reverse complement strand
GAGTTGTCGTATTGGAAGGACAATCTGCTACGACATAATCTAGATGTGATGTACATTGAAAAAATTACTTTGACAATTTGTTTAACACAGTGATGGATGTTAAGGGTAGGACAAAAGACAATCCAAAAGCTAGAATGGACATAAAGGAATAATTGTAAGAGAAAAGAGTTATGGCTACAGGAATTACAGAATGGTAAAATAGTTAAGCCCAAAGCCAGCTTTTCATTCACATTGGATGAGAAACGTGAAATTATTGAGTGGGTTAAAAAATTTGAGGATGCCAGAGGGCTATGCTTCGAATTTAGGAAAGCAGGCAGATATGAATGAAGGAAAATTGATAGGTATGAAAAGTCATGATTGTCATGTGTTCATGGAAACTTTAATTCCTATCGCTTTTAGCCATCTACCCGAAAGAATATGGAAACAAATCACAGAGATAAGTCTTTTTTTCAAAGAATTGTGTTCTGGAAAGTTGTTGGAGAGTAGTTTAGATAGGATGGAGGAAAATATTCTTGTGACTACTACTAAGCTGGAGAAGATATTTCCATGTGGTTTTTTTGATGTGATGGAGCATCTTCCAATTCACCTTGTACAAGAGGCCCGCCTCGGAGGTCCGGTTCAAACAAGATGAATGTATCCATTTGAAACATTCACTAAGTTATTTATATTCACCAAGTCTTTTATTAAAATATATATATACATGTATACATGCAGAAAAATTGGCAGTTCAAAGCAAACGATTAAGCAAAGGGGAAGGATCGAAAGATCAGTTGTTCAAGGCCATATTGGGAGAGAAACTGGTTATTTTTATTCTTATTACTTTGGTGATGATATGTCATGTAGGAGAAACAAGCCCAATCGCAATGATGAAGGCGATATTGATCCTTTATTTCCACCGATATCAATTTTTAATCAAAATGGTCGAGGATCTAAAAAGCGTAGAAAGCGAGGCTTCACTGATATGGAAATGCAATCAGCTGTGACACATATTTTGCTTAATTGTCCAGAGATTCAACCATATGTCAAGTAAGTGTTAAAAATATGTTATTAAATTACATAATAATAAGTGATCATTAACTAACGAAATACTTGAATGTAAAATGATCAGCTTGTTCGTAAACACATGGGGTAATGAAGCCATCTATACAGAATTTTCCAAATGGCTGAGGAACTATGTAAGTGTGCAATCACTAAGTATTTAATAATATATTCATGTTATACTAAATT
>NW_006239100.1:979716-987001 GCF_000226075.1 Solanum tuberosum | reverse complement strand
GGCAATATTATCCTAATTATCGTCGACCAGTCAGTGCTTCATCTACTTCACATGAATTGCATTCACGACGCTACGAGGACCTACCTTTACAGGCTATTCGTCGAGCACGACCCTTAATCGGTAGGTACTTCATCTCCCACAGGTACATCTCGTTAGTTATCTGCCATGAGGCTTGGAGATTATAGTAGCGAGCAGTCAGATGCTATGGCCGGTACGCCTCCATTGACTCAACGTTTTTTGCATCCTGATGTATGACCCTCGTCTACTGCTGCACCTAGTGCTACAACACATGATACGATGTCTGCTCTAGCTCCTAGCCAGAAGGACAGACTTGGTAGAGTCATGATTGAGCCGGATGGATCACCGTAAGTTTGTTTTGTTATCTATTTGTTAGTTTATTTTATTTATTTCTTATACTTTAATATATTATTCATGAACTAATATATTTATTATGTGTTTTGCAGGTGGCATCCTGCAAAGGATGCTGCCCGGGCTTTAAAAGAGTGTGTTAGAAGACTCTATACATAAGCTTATCACTCTTGGAGCGAGATTCCAAACAGTATACGCCAGGCGATGTTTAATAACTTTAAGGTATATATTTATTAGTTAAGTTTAGTATACTTTACCTTTTTTTACTATCGATTTAATTAACGTTATTCAAATTAAAAATCAGACTATGTGTACTTGGGAATCGAGGTACAATTTGATCATTGGGACCACATTTGAGAGGAAAGCATCCGCCAGACTGTCTAGCTGGCTAAAGAAAGTTCGGGATACTACTGAACGTTTGAATTGGATGCTGCCTCATGTTTTTGATGAATTGGGTATGTATTGGAACACAGACAATTTTAAGGCAATATCAGAACAAGCTATAAAGGCTAGAGGCAGTCTTAAGGGTGGCTCGTTGCACACCGGAGGTGCAAAGACGGTTGGAACAATTGCACGAGAGATGGTAAGTTCTAATTCAAACTTTTAAATAAATAATTAGTTGATACATATATATCGTTATAAATTTCAGTTTTTATTTATAGGAAAAAGAAATGGGGGTAAGTTATTTGATATGAATAATATATATCAATACTGAATATATTTATGATATGTATTTATATTGATATCAATATTTATATTTAATATGCAGAATGACTTTCATCAGTACGTCGCTAAGAATCTAGATAGTTCGGTTCAATTGACACCTGAACTGTCCACTCAGATTTGGAAAGAAAAAGTGGTAGGGGGGACACACAAGGGTAGATGCTATGGTGTAGGCTCTCGCAACGATGTTAGACACCTTCAGTCAGGCTTAGAAAGTATTGGATCGTCACGTCAAGCTGAGGCACTTGACGGTGTTCAGATTGCTGTTATGTCGGATCAAATAGCTAAACTTATAGCGGAACTAGAAGAGTTGGAGCGGAAAAGAGTAGCTGAACAACAAAGCATGAGTGAGACCGTTCAGCAAATCAAAGAACAAGTGATGAACCTCGCTCGTCGACCTACTACTTCGGCTCCCGATGACACCGACGACGAGAGTGATGAGGATGATTATGTAGATCTTACTCCCTAGTTTAGATCTCTGGACATTTATGAACTTTTTGAAATTTTAACACGAATTCTAAAAGACTTTAAAAGTCTTTAATTTATGATTTAGATACCTTTTGAATGTTATTTTAAGTTTGTTGTTTCATGTTTTGTTTAGATTGTTTATAATTGTGTGTGTTTGATTGTGCTGAATAGTGTAGAATTTAATTGAATTGAATTGCATTTGCAGGTGGGCAGCAGAAGCTGCGAGCTGCTACTGTCAAAAATATTGCAGAAAAAGCGATGGACAGCGTGGTTTAGTCCGTCGCTTTTTTTGGGTTTTTAAAAATAAAATTTTCCAGAAAAAGCGACGGACAGTGTCCTTTTATCCGTCATTTTTCTGGGATTTTCAAAAAATAAATTTTCAGAAAAGCGACGGACTGTGTCGCCCTTTAGAAATTAAAAAAAATGAAAATTAAAATAAGGCGACGCAGTCCGTCGCTTTTTTAAAAAAAATTCACAAAAGAAGAAGTAAAAAAGTGACTCAGTCCGTCACTAAAAGAGATGCAATCCGTCTCTAAAAGAAACGCAGTCCGTCGCTTTTTGAAAAACGACGTTGTCTGTCGCTTTTTGAAAAGCGTCGAGCTAAAAAGTGAAGAAGTGACTGCGTCGCTTTTCCGTCGATTTTGACCAAAAAAGCGATGCAGTCCGTCGCTTTTGGCTGTCATTTTTTGACAAATTTTGAGTAGTGTTGCCTGAATACTCAATTAGTGTTTGTCAGTTAATCTGTGCTAACAAATACTTACAAAATAACTTTGCAGAAACATATACAACAAAGTTTAAAGCATGTACTAAAAAACAACAATTAATAATATAAGCATAAATTAATGACAGTTAAAAGAATACCAGGATCTGTAATAATAGAATGAAATAGAATGGGGAAAATCGAGCCCACTAAATGCACAATGTCTCCTTAAGGAAATTATTCCCCTCTAGCCTCCGATGTTTAAAAGTGTAGACCCTCTCAGGTTAAAACGATTCTATTGAACAATGTATTGATACAAAAATAATGTTGTCAGTGAGCCACTAAACAGGAGCAAAGTACAACAAATATTTCATTGTCCAGAAGAAGAAGAAAAAGTTCAGAATTTTCATTATTTTAAAATGCTGTGAAATTCTTCTATTTATAGAAAACAAAGGGTATTGTGAACAAATGCTTATTGTGCCTTATTGGAAAGGTCATAACTATTTGGAAAAGTTACAACCCTTCGGAAAGGTCACAACCTTTCATAAAATTCAAAATCTTTCATAAAAGTTGCAACTTTTCATAAAAGTCACAACTTTTCGTAAAAGTCAAAACTTTTCATGAAAGAGGAAGTCTAGTTTTTGAAAATAAATAAATTAAAAGGGAATCCTGGTTTGCGGTGGCGCCAAGTAGGCGGGTCTAAGGTTCTCTTATATATATATATATTTATATAACTATAAATTTTCCCTTATTTACATTGCCTGGATTCAGTGTCAAGCTAATTTTCCTTAAAAAAAAGTAATTTGCTAGGGTTTCTTGAATTCTCAAAAAAGTAAAAGCTTATATTGCTTCATACAGGCTTTCCAGATTCTAATCTAGTACTGAATTTTTTATCAATCTCCAATTGGTTTTGATTCCACCACGGTATATCTCTTAAAATTTCCTCACTTGTCTTGTTTGATTTTGTATAATTTTTTACACTCTTCGATTGTTATAAATTTGTTGTCGGATAAGAGTTCCAATAAAATTTTGAAAAGGGAGATCTTATTTTATTTAATGTGTTTTCTTATATATTTTATTCTCATAAATTATTAAGATATGTGAAGTTAATTATAATTTGATAACTAGATTTTTTCAATTAGCACTATAATATTTTTTGTAGTAATTTGTAAGACACAAATAGACATATATAGTTATTGTGCGTTACATAACACAACAAATGATTATATCTTAAGTGAATTCATATGGATTGTAGATTGAAACCTTTTTGAATTGAGTCAATTGTTGCAAAAATTATCGAAAGTATTCTACTAGTAGAAATATTTTAAAATAGAATTAAAACCACATCTAATTAAATATACCATTCAGAATATCTGTCCTGATCCAAAAATTCAGGTTGTGATGACACTTACTACATCCCACCACTATGTAAGTCTAACCCATAACCCGGAACTAGAAGCATCAAACCATTGCACGGAAGAAAACAATAATGATAAGAAGAAAAAGGAAACGAGAAAATCAAATAAATACAAAAACCAACCCAAGACCTGGCATCAGCCAATATTTGAGAAACTAGTGACAATAAGAGTACAATGACAATACAATAATACAGAACTGTCCCTAGAAAATAAAAACTAGTCCTAGTTCAACACAGAGGGAGAGTGAGGAAACTCCGAATGCCAGGAGCTCACACACATCTCCGAATCCAAGAGTTGCTCTGCCAGAGACCACATCAACAACTAGAACTTGTACCACGATATGCATGGTGCAGAAGTGTAGTATGAGTACCAACAAGTGGCACTTAGTAAGAAGTGATCATATATCACAAATAACTAAAGGAACAACAACAATATCAACATAAGCAATAGACTGAAGTAAAGAACATAGAGTAAATGAAGCAGATGAAGGAAGTAAGGGACGAATCTGGAGCCCATCAACCTAAACATGACAAAGCTCTAATAAAGGAAACAACTAACCCAAAGTTATACTAAAAGAAACAATCATAGATGTCAAGTAGAATCCAAGAAGACTATCCCAAACCAAACCTCCATAAAAGCATCAATCAAGGGGAACAAGGGCAGTATCTACCTTCAACCAAAGATCCACCCTTCATATTGCCACAAGTATGAAAATAGTTTAACAATAACCTTAATAAGCCCCTATGTGCCCAGAAGGTACACAATAACAAATTAAACCCGAAGGCCCCCATATGACCAACATGCACAAACAACAATTAATTATACTAGTGATAGGCAATGCATAATAAATGCGAGTTATTCAATAAAATCAGTAGTATCAATAGTGCCTAGATATATACACCTACCCCTCAATCCCAGACACTGAGGTATGTAGGACCCATGCGCAGCTCCCTATTCCTATTAGGTGGGTCACACGACTAGAAGAATCCATGGGGACTCGTGAGTGTCCCCATATACCTGCCTGGTCCCGATCTAGGACTTTCCGCTCCATCAGTGTGATTGGAGATAATCAACATAATAGTACAGAAAGGGTCGGTAACTCCTCGACCGGTAAAGTTAAAATGAGCACATCCCGGATGCCTCTAAACCTCAAGTCCATTTGTAAACTAATAAAGGTAGTACCGACCCCCCCCCCCTCCCTATAGAAGATCAATTATAAAAGTAATTGGGAAAAATTATTCTTTCTCAAAAGTATGCTGAGAACCAATGCATGCACTGGGTAATACTACTAGTCATGTGATCATGATGATATTAATGCAATGCATGCCATCCCAGCTTCCAAAGAACACATCCAAGGATCACCGCGAGTCAACAAAGTGAAGGAGTATACAAGGAACACCCCTTCCACCAAAAGATACCACTAAAAGAGTCATAAGCACAACTAAGCCCATCTAACGAGAAACAAAAGCATGGAATGGAATCCAAAACTAAACCAAGGTATAGGAACCTCATCATATGTACAAGTCTAACTAGAGCGAAACCCTACAAGACGGACGACCTCATGGTCCCCACACTAAAAGAGGAAACCCAACTTGAGAACTACTCCCATTAAAAATTATAAAATATAAGGATAAACCAAAACTCACTTAAAGGTACTAATCACACCGACTACCCATAAGGTAACGAGCAACAACTCTAAGGAGATTAAAAGTACTAAACTGAGGTACAAGCAAAGAATCCCTAACCTAAACTAAGGATTTCACAATTCTAACTAGCCTAAGGAAAAAGCTGAATTAAAAGATAAAGGTAAAATATATAAACCTAAACCTGCTGGACACAATCCCAAATCACATTCAATAAGTGCTAAACATCATCTAAGAAAGCTCAATCAAAGAACAAGTTGACCGTAGCCTACCTCGAAGCTAAACATGCAAGCTCTGAGACCATTGAACTAGATCAATCCTCTTCAAATCACCTCTGATCACCGCCATGCAATTTTTTTTATCACAACACCAACACCAACATTTATACACCAAAATCACAATAATTGGAGATAAACCCAGAAATTTAGTAAACGGGAATGTAGAACCCATAATGAGAATCCCAAAAGTGACTCCATTAGAACGTCCTAAACTCCATTACGAGCTTGTGCTTGAAAATTAGACACATTTCAATTCCTAGAAAGGGAGAAATCTGCCCATGCAATTAAACACCATGAAATAATAAGAAATATGGTTGATCAACCCTCTTTGGAGAATAAAATACCTCAAATCAATAATCTTCACGATCCCTAAAATAGTCCCACACATAGCCAAGAAAAGTACAACCAAAACGCAACTCGAATCAACAAAAATAGTGATTCATAGCTCAAGATATCGATGTTTGAATAAAGAGAAAAGAAGGGGATTTTACCCCAGCGGTTATCGAAAAAGCCAACATTTGTTTGCAAAAGCAGACATCATTTAACCGGTCAAATGTTCACAAAATCAAAGCCTTCCTAAAAGACTCCCTTCGTTTAAGCGGCCTTCAAAAAAGCCAAAGGTTGGTCACCTAAGCGACATCTGCTCCTCAGGTTGCCTTCGCTTAATCGGCCTCTTGGTCTCTTAAGAGTAATTCTCTTAAGTGATCAAGAGTTCGCTTAAGGGCCTTTCAGCGAATCACCGATAGATTTTGGTGAGCAACCACTAGCCCGCAGAAAGTTACAGTGCAAAAAGGTCTCACGAATGTAAACAACAGGTGATCAAGAAGACTTTCAGCGAGTCGCCGAGTGTCATCGGCGAACTCATGCTTCTCACCGAAATTTAGAAACCCAACATCAAATAAAGTGTGAAATTAAAGGCGAAATGGGGACATTAGGCGAACCACCGAGTGGTTCGGCGAGCTCGACCCAGCTCTCCAAATGACCCAACGTGTTTATTTTCAACCCATTTCTCAATTTCAACCCTGCAACCTCGGAAAACAAAACAAATCAAAACAAGAACAACTCAAATTCAAACGACACTCATAACATACAAGCACAACCCCACACAAATTAATAGATTTCAATGCACTAAATTGCGGGATTTCAACATTCAAAACTACATAGGCAAGATTTTCAAATTTAAATAGGCATTCAAACATTTTAATCCTATCAGAGAGGCACAACACACAACAATTGATACGCTCAAATTACACCTCCCTAAAGAAGCATAAACGGTCGTTATCAAGTAAAGAACCCAACTTGTAGGTTGGGGTCGATCCCACGAGGAAAATGGTTTCGACTTTAATTTAACCAACAATCATATTCGATTAGTCAAATTACTTCCAGAAACAAGTAATTAAAAGGGGGGGGGGTTTGTGAAACCAATTGTAAGAATTTAATAAGTAATCAGTAATCAAAACTCAATTTTGGTTGTTATCAAGATGAGAAAATTAACTAGGGTATACGTGTTCACCACAAGCTCATAACGCAGTAATTCTAGTAACAACAATTCTTTCCTAGTGTATTACATGCAAAGTGATAAGTTAGGTATCTCTAAATCCTTGATCCGGCATCTAGAGAATTTCACCCCGCACCTTGGTCCGGCTACGTGTGTATAATTTACTAACCCTTACCCTTACCTCATAT
>NW_006239100.1:978987-979626 GCF_000226075.1 Solanum tuberosum | reverse complement strand
GCTTAGTTTTCACCCTCGCACCAATTGACATTAGACTATTAGATAGTATCACACTAAATCTATGTTGATAATTCTTTTCTTGTTAATTACCTCCTTGGTCCGGCAAGTAGTAACAAGGCGAGTTCTAACGTGTGCACTGGTTAAAAGGACTTCTAAACGAAAGAATTATCAATGTATACAATACACTATTTAAGAATTGCTTATTTACTACTCATACTTTGTTAATCGCTCATGGTTCCCACAACCCTAGTTATGAAAGTTACCTACTCATTATCTCAAAAAAACACAATCAAAATTTATTAAAATAAATATGCTTGTGTTAATCATAAAAAGTTAAGAACAATAGCAAAACTATATTTTATTAATCACGAATACAAATAAATAATAAAGGAGAAGAAAGAATAAACCACAATTCTCCGGCCTCGTACGTCAATCCCCTTTCGTAGCTCCACACTTAGAATCTTCAAAAGAATTACAACACCAAAATCTTCAAAACGTACTTAGGAAATGAATAATTGCTAAAATTGCAAGTTAATCTCCCAAGACAAGAACTAGAATAGAATAATAATATCTAACCCTAAAAAACAAGGTTTACATGCCCTATTTATAGAAAACAAGTCCTAAATTAAAAGGGAAACA
>NW_006239100.1:976600-978698 GCF_000226075.1 Solanum tuberosum | reverse complement strand
CAGTATCAATCTACGGATCAACAGTACGGTCCGTAGATCAATCTACGGACCGTCAATGAGTACCGTGGTTCCACACTTGGTCAGATTTCCCTGATTTGTCTTTCATGCCTTGGCTTCTGATTTACGACCACCATCTACGGAGCGTTAATGGACCTACGGTCCATAGATCACCTCCATAAATGCCCTAGACTAAATTTCTTTCAGCTGTCTTTTTATTTTGGCGCCTGAAAATCTTTCCTACCAAATATGATAAAAACACATAAAAACCAATACAAAACTGCCCTAGACACACACAACTTGTAAGTGAAATGTATTAGAAATACAGTAAACTCACGGTATATCAACACCCTCAACTTAAATTCGTTGTTTGTCCTCAAGCGAAGCACTAAGACTCTAAACGACACTGGTAAAGAAACAAGCATTTCAAGCACAAGCAATCACATGGCTCTCTGTCCCACTCACTTTTCGAGTGCAAAATTTGTTCTCTTCGACTCGATAAGCTAATTCATGTGGATCAAGCCATGACAACGATCGACCAACCAACACACAACATACACTGTTTTATTATCACTAAAGTACCAACTTTCCGACAATGCAACTAGTGCCCTTACTTCAAACGAAATCCCTTTTCTTTCACACAATGACTATGACTTTGAGTACAAGGATTCATTCAACACTCACACTCAGAAACAACTTCAAGTACAGTTAGTGCTCATTACCATAGGCTTGCCCCTTATTTTCACTGCTTAGACTCCCCAAATTAGACTCTAAGATCACTATAGGACTTTCTTGGCTTGTAATGTAGGCTCAGGGTCAGGTGTGGTACATTTGGGTACTTCTCAGTGACTTTCTACCCTCGTTGACATTACACTAGGCTTTCAACCTTTTTCTGCCCTATTTTTGTCATCCTACCATTTTACCTTCTTTCTCTTGATTTTCTTCAACCATGGATGTGACTTTAGGTTTTGTAGATCTTTTTATTTTTCACTTTTATCTTTGTCTTGCGTTTTATGCTTATTCTTTAGCTTTCAACAAGTCACATCCATTCCTCTCTTTTCTCAACATCAAACTCTTTTCATACCCATTTTTCTTTCGGTGTCCTCTTTCACAGCCACCCTCAACTTTTGGATTTTCCATTGGTTGAGGTCCCTCAACTTAGGCTTTTCACCTAAGTCGAGGTGCACATGTCCAAGGAGGGACCCAAAGGGCCAACATAGTAGATTTATGGGAAGGTGAGTTCGGGGTTTTGAAAGCAATGGTCTAATTTTAGGCTCAAAGCATTTGGATCAAATGAAGCATTTATTTCATTTGGTTGGATCCTTCATTTAGGCAATTTGTGGACTTATTAGAACAAGGGCCTATGATCACCTCCTAGCTTCTAGAGTGAATTGTCTTAGCAGGACTAATCGGGCAAGTTCTAGTTTTGCACAAAAACTGTTTGAACAATCAACTATTCTCAAACACACTTGGCATATAGTTTCATTATCAAATTATCAGATTACCCAGTTCAAGTTTTAGCTTAAGTCATGCCATCAGGTTGATTCATTATCATGTCATACTTAGAGACAACACATTCAACTTGTCTTAGCCTACCAATTCTAGCACACATCACAAAATTTGGACGGGTATATATTTCATAAGCCATTATGCTTCATTCTTGTTCATGCTTCTATACATACAATCCTAACACATGTCGGTTCAACAGAAATTAAACACTCTCTTGGAGAAAAAGAACACAGGCAAGAAAACCCCAAGAGAGGATTTATGAGTTGGGTTACTCAGACTTCACCCTATCACTCACAATCCATTTACCCCACCCCCAACAAAAATAGATGCTATTGTCCCCAATGCATACATGAACAGTAAAAGATAGTGGATTGGCTGAAGCAAACATGTGGTGCAGCGGCGCCAAAATTTGATACGCTTAAATTACACCTCCCAAAAGAAGCATAAGCGGTCGTTATCAAGTAAAGAACCCAACTTGTAGGTTGGGGTCAATCCCACGAGGAAAATGGTTTAGACTTTAATTTAACCAACAATCATATTCGATTAGTCAAATTACATCCAGAAACAAGTAATTAAAGGGGGGGGGGGGTGT